>NC_135810.1:114669075-114861575 GCF_964213995.1 Mustelus asterias
GCACATGAGGAACAGCTATCTGAATACATCATGGTGGCACAGTGGTTAGTACTGCTGCCTCACAGTGCCACAGACCCGGATTCGATTCCTGGTTTGGGTCACTGTCAGTGTGGAGTCGGCACGTTCTCCCCGTGCCTGTGTGAGTTTCCTCCAGGTGCTCCGGTTTCCTCCCACAGTCCGAAGATGTGCAGGTTAGGTGGATTGGCAATGCTAAATTGCCCCTTAATGTCCAAAGTTATATAGATTAGGTGGATTCGCCATGGTAAATATGTGGGGTAAAGGGAATTGAGAGGGGTGGTTCTGGCTCAGCTGCTCTTTCAGAGAGTCGGTGCAGACTCGATGGGCAGAATGGCCTCTTTCTGCACTTTACAGCGAGGTCAAACTCTCACTGGAAAAGGAAAACAGCCTCTCATTGGAAAAGAGGCCGCATAATTTATTTAAATATATTGTAATATTCATTTGCATGTGTTTAGTGAGCTCAATCAAAGGCTCACTTGCCTTTATGGCCTCGCCGAGAGAGGTTCTCTCCAGTGTGCAAAACATCTGCTTCCTATGAATGGGGAACAGTCGTGTTGGCCTCACTCGTGGAACGGGAGGCCAAGGGCAAGGGGATGCCCTTTAAGGCAGGAGGCGAGGCCCATGGGGAGTGGGGGAGGGATGATGCGCACTCTGCAACGGGATCGGGGGTGGACACTGACACTCTGCAGTTGTGATTGGATCAGGGGAGGGGGGATCTGATCAGTCTGGATGGGGGGGCATAGGGAGTACAGGCGGCGGGGGTTAGGTGCCCATGCGTTGTGAGTTGCGGCTGCCTGCAGTAGCTCGCTGTCAGGCCCCTGCAGTTGCTATTGAGCATGCGCTAAATCACATGCACAGTAGCTCCCTGCATAGGCCGGCTGGCAAATTAAGCCCAGCCCACTGCCTGCAGCAGCTAGAAACAGTCTAGAACATTTTTTCAATGATTAAGTGCATAAAATTAGGCGTGAAAACTCACCCAACAAATGGATCAGAAACTCTCCCATTTTCATGCTAGCTGGACACTTGGAATCATTCTCATAAAATTCTGCCCAAGCTGTTTTCATTGGAGCAGAGAAGACTGAGGGGCGACCTGATCGAGGTGTGCAAGATTGTCAGGGACATGGACAGAGTGGATAGTGAGCAGATGTTCCCCTCAGTTGAAGGTCAGTCATCAGAGGACACAGGTACAAGATGAGGGACAGGAGGTTTTGGGGGAATTTGAGGAAAAACCTTTTTAGCCAGAGAGTGGTGATGGTCTGGAATGCGCTGCCTGAAAGGGCGGTGGAGGCAGGTTGCCTCACATCCTTTAAAAAAGAATCTGGATCAGCACTTGGCACTCCATAACATTCAGGGTTATGGGCCAAATGCTGCTAAATGGGATCAGGCAGGTAGATCAGGTGGTTCTCACGTGTCGGTGAAGACTCGATGGGCTGAAGGGCTTCTTCTGCACTGTATGATTCTGTGATTCTCCACATCTAACCTGTCGAACCTTTTCATGATATTAGAGATTTCTATTAGGTCAACTTCTCTTTTCCTGAGAGAATAACAAGGTCCAGAATATTCAATCTTTCCTGATAGGTATAATCTCTTCGATTTGCTATCATCCTTGTAAAAGATTTTTGCATTTTCGCCAGTTCCTTTATGTTGGCTTTTGAGATGGAGATCAGAGCTAGTCAAGGTACCCTAAATATGGTCAAACCTCGGTTGAAAGAATGCCAATGATTTTAGTCATTGCTTCCAGGTTTCTGTTGAAGTTACAGTGAGTTCACAGGAAAACATTTGTGGAATTTCTACACCACTCTATCTCCGGATTAAACTAGCTAAATTTTATTACACTTTGCACGTGTAAATGTCAAGTTAAAATAAAAATATTTAATAGGGTGTGGGAATTGCTGGCACGGCCAACATTTATTGCCCATCCCTAATTGCTTTTGAACTGAGAGGCATGCTGGGCCATTTCAGAGGGCAGTTAAGAGCCAAGAACGTTGCTGTGGATCTGGAGTCACATATAGGCCAAACTGGGTAAAGATGGCAGATTTCCTTCCCTAAAGGACTTAAGTGAACCATATAGGTTTCTATGACAATGGGTCACTATTAGACTTTTATGTTGGAGACCACTGATCTCACCCACAGCTGGGATTGTCCAGTCCCGCTGCAGTGAATGGAGTTTTGGCTAAGTGCCAAATTCTCCATTCTCACTTGCAGCGGGGTGGAACAAATGAGATCGGACAATCCTGCCTTTAATTCCAGATTTTTATTGAATTTCACCATCTACCATGGTGGGATTCGAACCAGGTCCGCAAAGCATTACCCTGCATCTCTGAGGTTACAAGTCCAGTGACAATACCACTATGCCACCAGTTCCCAAATCTCAAACAGTTGATGTTTCTGAATAACATTTTTTGTGAAACACATTTTAACTCTTATTTATAATTGAGCCACATGTAGAAATGAGAGAGGAATTGTGTTTGTGCCAGTTTACCAACAAACCCAAATGTTCTTACTCAGACTTCTCAAGATAGGTTTTCCTTACCCTAACACCAAACCTCGGCTGATAGACAAGTCCTGCTCTGAATTTTGATTTGATCTCATTTATTATTGTCACATGTATTAACATAGTGAAAAGTATTGTTTCTTGTGCGCTATACAAAGCATACCGTTCATAGAGAAGGAAAGGAGAGAGTGTAGAATGTAGTGTTACAGTCATAGCTAGGGTGTAGAGAAAGATCAACTTAATGCAAGGCATTCAAAAGTCTGACAGCAACAGGGAAGAAGTTGTTCTTGAGTCAGTTGGTACATGACCTCAGACTTTTGTATCTTTTTCCCGATGGAAGAAGGTGGAAGAGAGAATGTCCGGGGTGCATGGGGGTCATTATTTATGCTGGCTGCTTTGCCGAGGCAGTGGGAAGTGTAGACAGAGTCAATGGATGGGAGGCTGGTTTGCGTGATGGATTGGGCTACATTCACAACCTTTTGTAGTTTCTTGCAGTCTTGGACAGAGCAGGAGCCACACCAAGCTATGATACAACTAGAAAGAATGCTTTCTATGGTGCATCTGTAAACGTTGGTGAGAGTCGTAGCTGAGATGTCAAATTTCCTTAGTCTTCTGAGAAAGTAGAAATTTGCAGTCAGCCCGAGTAGCACAGCAACTTTGAAATAGTTCATGCAGATATTGAACAGAGGGGTCAATCAGTGGAGTTCCATGAACTGGGTCTCTTTCCAGATCTTTCCCTTTTTCTTTTGAAACAGCAGTGTGGGCTAGATCTTTCCCTCAGCACGGTACAAACTTTGCCACTGCTGAGTTGTCTTTCCCCCATTATTGCAGTTAGGTCAAAAAGGTAGCTAACTGGGTCAAACTCTTCATAGAAATCATAGAAACCCTACAGTGCAGAAGGAGGCCATTCGGCCCATCGAGTCTGCACCGACCACAATCCCACCCAGGCCCTACCCCCACATATTTACCCGCTAATCCCACTAACCTACGCATCTCAGGACTCTAAGGGGCAATTTTTAACCTGGCCAATCAACCTAACTCGCACATCTTTGGACTGTGGGAGGAAACCGGAGCACCCGGAAGAAACCCACGCAGACACGAGGAGAATGTGCAAACTCCACACAGACAGTGACCCGAGCCGGGAATCGAACCCAGGACCCTGGAGCTGTGAAGCAGCAGTGCTAACCACTGTGCTACCGTGCCGCCCATCTTGAAAGTGCTCTTCAAAATGCAGCCTCCCCTTTTGTGCGATTCTTTGTATGGTTTGCTTCAGTTAAAAGACTTCATTTTAAGATATTTCTGCCTGTATAACTAACTACGCGAAGCTTCAAAGCTAACTTGGCCACATTTTTAAACTCAGCAGGCATTCTGGGATTAGCTTAGAAATTGATTGTATTCTTTGAAAGTACAATGCAAGATAAACAGGCTTTCTTACAAGCCAAAACAGAAGCTTTCATGGCCACACGGCTGCCAATTGTTTATGAAAGTTAGGGACACAGTTTGTACCTGCCATTTCAATAACACAGATTATGAATAACATACATTGTGCATTTCAGTGTGTGGTTTCAGCTCAGTATTGAGTCTTAAGACCATAAGACCATAAGACATAGGAGCGGAAGTAAGGCCATTCGGCCCATCGAGTCCACTCCACCATTCAATCATGGTTGATTTCAACTCCATTTACCCGCTCTCTCCCCATAGCCCTTAATTCCTCGAGAAATCAAGAATTTATCAATTTCTGTCTTGAAGACGCTCAACGTCTCGGCCTCCACAGCCCTCTGTGGCAATGAATTCCACAGAGGGCTTGTTTTTGAGTTCAGTGAGTATTTGAGATTAGCACAGGAGGCTGGCAGTGAAAAAGCAAAGTTAACTTTTCTCTTTCTTTTCATTTCTGTCATGTTAATTTTAAGTTTTATTCAATAAAGAAAATCATTTTTAAAAATCGTACCAAGTGCTGCCTACGCCTAGTCTGAGGAATGAATGGACCCGACACCTTTTAAAGGCAATCTGCATGATGGGGGTGCTTTTCTTACACAGCAAACTCTGCAACACGCACAAAAACAAATCAGTGGTGTTTGGCAAGTGCTGTCTGTTACAGTCTTTTCCGAATTCATAGAATCATCGAATCCCTACAGTGCTGAAGGAGGCCATTCGGCCCACCGAGCCTGCACTGATAGCAATCGCATCCAAGCTTATCCCCATAACCCCACGTATTTACCCCACTAATCCCCCTGACATCAAAGGACAATTTAGCATAGCCAATCACCCTAACCTGCACATCTTTGGAGCTTGGGAGGAAACTGGAGCATCCGGAGGAAACCCACGCAGACACATGAAGAACTTGCAAAGTCCACACAGTTGCCCAAGGCCAGAATTAAACCCAGGTGCCTGGCTCGAAGAGACCACCGTGCCAATCACTGTGCCACTGTGCTGCCCAATTAAACCAAGTCATAGATTAATAAAACACAGGAGGCCACCATTCAGTCAACTGAGTCTGTGCATGGCGGATCTCACACTCCTGCTCTTAACCCCATATCCCTGCAATATTCTGTTGTCTTTTTCCAGTTCCCTTTTGAAAGCCAAGATTGAATCTGTATCCACCATCCCATCTGTATCCACCATCCCATTGCTTCCCAAATAATGATCATTGCTTACATAGAAAAGAATGCATAGAATCCCTACAGTGCAGAAGGAGGCCATTCAGCCCATCAAGCCTGCACTGACAACAATCCCACCCAGGCCCTATCCCCATAACCCCACGTATTTACCCTGCTAATCCCCCTGACACTAAGGGGTAATTTAGTACGGCCAATCAACCTAACCTGTACATCTTTAGACTGTGGGAGGAAACCGGAGCACCCGGAGGAAACCCACGCAGACACGGGGAGAATGTGCAAACTCCACACAGACAGTGGGCCCGAGGCCGGAATTGAACTCAGGTCCCTGGCACTGAGTTCCCAGACTTTTTATTGAATTCAAATTTCACCATCTGCTGTGGTGGGATTTGAATCCGGGTCTCCAGGGGCATTACCCTGGCTCTCTGGATTACTAATCCAGTGACAATAATTAAAAACGTTTCCTTCATTTCGACTCTGATCCCTTTGCCATTCATCTTAAAATTGTGCCCCTTGGCTATCGACCTTGAGCCATCGGAAATGGTTTCCTTACTTACTTGGCCGAAAACCCTCATGACTTTTAAACATCTCTGTCAAATATCCCCTTGGCTTTCCCTGTTCCAAAGGAAACATGAAACTAGTGGTGGGCAACCTGCAGGTT
This sequence comes from Mustelus asterias, assembly GCF_964213995.1. NCBI lineage: Eukaryota > Metazoa > Chordata > Chondrichthyes > Carcharhiniformes > Triakidae > Mustelus > Mustelus asterias. The sequence continues at coordinate 114,674,864 of NC_135810.1, forward strand.
CTGAGTGCGGCCCACAAGACATTTTCTATTTTAAGCTCATTCGCTGTAGTTTTCCGTTATTATTACCTTGCTGCGCGCAATACCAATACTCCAAAATGGCAGATCCGTCTGTTTGTAATGCTATGGCTCACTGCGCAGAGTTAAGATTAGGGTCTGTCACCCGGGCAACCACCACTGTCATGGTACTGAGTTTATTGCCTCCTCGGATTGAAGCAGTAATCCTTTCTTGTTGATTTGTCTAATTCCTAACACCTATTCTGCAGCGTAAAAGGTAGGTGTAAATATTTATTTGGCTTTTTACCATTTGACTACAGTACTTTTCCTGTTTACGAATGAGTAAAGCAATTTCTGTTAATCATTAAAAAGTTTATTTATTAGTGTCACAAGTAAGCTTACATTAACACTGCAATGAAGTTACTGTGAAAATCCCCTAGTCGCCATACTCCAGCACCTGTTCAGATACACCGAGGGAGAATTTAGTATGGCCAATGCACCTAACCAGCAGGTCTTGCGGACTGTGGGAAGAAACCGGAACACCCGGAGGAAACCCTCACAGAGACGGGGAGAACGTGCAGACTCCACACAGAATGTACCCTCGCTGGGAATTGAACCCGGGTCCCTGGCACTGTGAGGCAGCAGTGCTAACCACTGTGCCGCCTCATTATGAAATACTTGGTGCATATTTAATCTTATTGATGGGGTCATGGTTGGTGAACAAGCCCCATTTTGATCTTGTGGCCCACTGAGGTGATGGAGGGCTGCACATGCGGCCTACTCACGAGCCTAGGTGGTCCATCACTGCACTGAACTGTTTCAAACACATGGATGGAATATAAAACCAAAGGAAAAGATACTGGAAAATTTCAGCAGGTCTGGCAGCACCTGCCAGGAGAGAAAAGAGCTGACGTTTCGTGTCCAGATGACCCTTTGTCAAAGCAAATGGATGGAATATATCTTCTCTCTCCTGCTGAACAAAAGTGTAATAAAATTACCTACCTGTTGCATATTTCTTTAAATTAATGACATCGACAAAGAGTAAAAATTCAAAGCTATTTTATTTGCACGTTAGAGGCCATTTGTGATCAATTCAGACAATTTAGCAGAATTCCTCATCAGGCTGTGCTCACTATAACACATATTAAAGTAATAACAGTAATTCCCAGTTTTAACAACCCCAGCAATAAATATTGAGAGCAGTTTCTTTTGTCGATTAAAACGTGACCATCACATGAGTTACATCCTTTGATGTGGAGATGCCAGCGTGGGCATGGTAAGAAGTCTCACAACACGAGGTTAAAGTCCAACAGGTTTATTTGGTATCACAAGCTTTTGGAACACCGCTCCTTCATCAGGTGAGTGATCACCTGATGAGACTCACCTGATGAAGGAGCGGCGCTCCGAAAGCTCATGGTATCAAATAAACCTGGTGGACTTTAACCTTGTGTTGTGAGACTTCTTACTGTGCATCCTTTGAATTAGGGTGCAATGCAAAAACTGAGTCGAGGCTGCCAGTACCTGTGGCAAATGAAACTAGTAATGGAATAAAATCTGACAGCGTTCCTGCCTCAAAGCAGGAGGGATTTGACGTCAAGTGAAATGACGGAAAGGAGTTAGGAGGGTTTTTAAATAATAAATGTTAACTTACGGAGGCTGGGTGGATTCCGTCACTCTAACCCTTTTCCTCCGAACACGATAAAGTGAGAGCCCCTCTTGCCCTGTCCCGTCACGCTGCACTAAACTCCAGAATGCTCCCCCATATTTTCCCCCCACTCTAATGAGCAAGTCAACAATGGACAACTTACTGAGGAGAAAATAAGCATTTCAGCCTAAAAAAACCCCACATCAAATCCCTAGAAATGTTGCTACTCTATTGCCACATCAAAAGGTGAAGATGTAGATGAAGTCATAGAAAATCTTCTGTAAACATTGTGAATGATGGCTGGAATTCTCCAATCTCGTTGGCCTCGTCCCTGCTGCCAGCGAGACTGGAGAATTTGGCGCTCAGCCAGATCTCCGTTTACATTGTCTGTATAGCGTGCAAGAAACAATACTTTTCACTATACATGTGACAATAATAAATCAAATCAAATCACGTACTGCAGTGTGACTGGAGAATCCCAGCCCAATATTTGTAAATGCTCACACTTTGAAAACATGAGGTTCTGTAAAAGGCCTGCCTGCCATTATATGAACATAGAGTCATAGAGGTTTACAGCATGGAAACAGGCCCTTCGGCCCAACTTGTCCATGCCGCCCTTTTTTTAAAAAAAACATTCAGCTAGTCCCAATTGTCCGCATTTGGCCCATATCCCTCTATACCCATCGTACCCATGTAAATGTCTAAATGCTTTTCAAAAGACAAAATTGTACCTGCCTCTACTACTATCTCTGGCAGCTCGTTCCAGACACTCACCAGACACTCAACCGAAGAACCATGAAATCCCTACAGTGCAGAAAGAGGCCATTTGGCCCAATAAATCTACACCGACTCTCCGAAAGAGCATCTTACCCAGGTCCACCTGCACATTTACCATGGCTAATCCACCTAACCTGCACATCTTTAACCAGCTGGAATACTGTGTGCAGTATTGGTCCCCTTATTTGCGGAAGGATATGTTGGTCTTGGAGGGAGTGCAGAGAAGGTTCACCAGGTTGATACCAGAGATGAGGGGTGTTGATTATGAGGAGAGACTGAGCAGATTGGGTTTGTACTCATTGGAATTTAGAAGGCTGAGGAGGGATCTTATAGAGACCTATAAGATAATGAATGGGCTGGATAGGGTAGAAGTGGAGAGATTCTTTCCACTTAGAAAGGAAGCTAGAACTAGAGGGCACAGCCTCAAAATAAAGGGGGGGTCAGTTTAGGACAGAGTTGAGGAGGAACTTCTTCTCTTAGAGGGTGGTGAATCTCTGGAATTCTCTGCCCACTGAAGTGGTGGAGGCTACCTCGTTGAATATGTTTAAATCACGGATAGATGGATTCCTGATCGGTAAGGGAATTAGGGGTTATGGGGATCAGGCGGGTAAGTGGAACTGATCCACTTCAGATCAGCCATGATCTTATTGAATGGCGGGGCAGGCTCGAGGGGCTAGATGGCCTACTCCTGCTCCTATTTCTTATGTTCTTTGGACTGTGGGAGGAAACCGGAGCACCCGGAGGAAACCCATGCAGACACTGGGAGAATGTGCAAACTCCACACAGACAGTGACCCAAGGCTGGAATCGAACCCAGGTCCCTGATGCTGTGAGGCAGCCCAGCTAACCACTGTGCCATTATATGACATTCTTCGGTCTGCTATGTCTAAAGAAATAACAATGGATTTAACGGATTGTGTTCCCCTGTGGAACCCAATTTCCTTCGCTCCACCGTTGGTGAGTGTGTCTACAGCTGTCCAAGCCACCAGCTCAGGAATTCCCTCTTATGCCTCTCTCTTCTTTAAGACACTCCTTGAACATCTTTTACCAAGTTTTTTTTGGCGGGGGGGGTGGGGGGGTAACGGGACTAATATCAAATGTGGATCAGGATCAAATTTTGTCTGGTCCACAATCTTCAAACCATGGAAAAGTTACACTGCAGAAAGGAGCCATTCAGTCCATCATGTCTGCGCCATCTAAAGGAACTAGCCGCTCAGGGTGGCACAGTTGTTAGCACTGTTGCCTCACAGCGTCAGGGACCCAGGTTCGATTCCTGGCTAGGGTCACTGTCTGCGTGGAGCTTGTATGTTCTCCCCGTGTCTGCGTGGGTTTCCTCCGGATGCTCCGGCTTCCTCCCACAGTCTGAAAGAGGTGCTGGTTAGGTGCATTGACCCGGAATGTGGCGACTTGGGAAATTTGACAGTAACTTCATTGCAGTGTTAATGCAAGCCTTACTTGTGACTAATAAATAAACTTTAAATTTTAATCTCACTTTCCAGCTCCTGGGAAGCAGTTTCATGATGCACCATGGGATAATTTTACACGTAAAGGCAGTATATAAATACAAGTTGTTGCTGAAAATAAAACCTCCACTGATAAGAGCACCGCGCTATGACTGAATTAATTGTTCACACACTAGTAACACGAACAGCCACCCCTAATGTTTGACTCTTTGGATAGTCAGTAGTTGCACATGACCAATCACCAATGCCTAAAGCCTTTGAACCCAACACTCTTGTGTTCAACACATTTTTATCAACAATTCGCCTATTCAGCCACATGGGCCGCACACTGAGATACTTCCTATCAAAACTATACAATTAAGCACAGGTGTTTCAAAGTTCAACATTTCTGTCAAAATCTCCCAATTATGTCAAGTTATATATACAGCTGTAATGCGAAGACAGTAATTGTGCAATGCTCTGAATTTCTAATGCGCAGCACTTACAGCTACTGTTCTATAATTACACAATTCCCACAGTGCAGAAGGAGGCTATTAGCCCATCGAGCCTGCACCAACAAAATTCCCACCCAGACCCTATTCCCATAACCCCCACGTATTTACCTTGCTAATCCCCCTGACACTATAGGGAAATTTATCATGGCCAATCAACCTAACGCACACATCTTTGGACTGTGGGAGGAAACCGGAGCACCCGGAGGAAACCCACGCAGACACGGGGAGAATAATGGCTTTGTGAAGGATATAGTTTGAAAATGGAGGCTTGCCAAACGTAGACAGACGTGAAAATCCACCTCATCAAGACAGGCCCACGGACATATTCCAAACCAATAACAAAAGCAGATTTGACAGGAAGTTTAAAAACATGTCTGAAGCATAACCAGTGCCCCAGGAAAGAAACCCGAGGGAGGATCCAAAATGTCTCAAGTCGGACAGCAACCATCTCACTCTTCCAGTCTCTTTTCGACGATCGTTTCGATTTACTTCCGACAGGTCTTTTGGTGGAAGAGGACTGTAAACTGGAGGGGGGGGGGCAAGTGGGGGAAGAACACACAGAAATGAGAAACAAATGCCCCACATCACGCAACAGGCACCTGCAACGGACACAGCGTTATTAAGTAAATACTAGTTTGTGGGACGACAGCACACATTTTTCACACAGAGGGTGGTGAGTGTCTGGAACAAGCTGCCAGAGGTAGTAGGAGAGGCGGGTACAATTTTGTTTTTTTAAAAAGTGTTTAGACAGTTACAGGGGTAAGATGGGTATAGAGGGATATGGGTCAAAGGCGGGCAATTGGGACTAGCTTTGGGGTTAAAAAAAGGGGTGGCATGGTCAAGTTGGGCCGAAGGGCCTGTTTCCATGCTGTAAACCTCTATGACTCTATGACTCTGACATGTTGTACTCTCTAACTCTGGTCTTGGTTGAATTGGCAGTGAATGGGAGCTTTCTGAATTGCCATTGATTGATCACAGTTGGGCTTGGTGGGAAGGGGGGGAAATACCAGCGAGAGTTCCCGCTCTGATGGTCCTGGTTGTGGGTTTTCATGGATGCATGGACAGGATTGGTCTTCCAGAATTTGCCAGGGTTGTCACAGAGTTTTCAGGGAGCGGGGCCAATGCTGGTCCACTCAGTAGGTATTTACAGTTCAAACAAACACTTCCTGTAAATGCCTGGCCTGCCACTCATTCCCTAATGCCAGAATCAGTTGGCAGTACTAAGGGAGTGCCGCGCTGTCAGAGGCGCCGAGGGAGTGCCGCGCTGTCAGAGGCGCCGAGGGAGTGCCGCGCTGTCAGAGGCGCCGAGGGAGTGCCGCGCTGTCACCATGGGTGGCACGGCAGCACAGTGCCACACTGCATCTCAAAAGTGCCAGGGACTCAGGTTCAATTCCAGCCTTGGGTGACTATGCAGAGTTTGCACGTTCTCCCCGTGTCTGCATGGGTTTCCTCCGGGTGCTCCGGTTTCCTCCCACACTCCAAAGATGAGCAGGATAGGTGGATTGGTCATGCTAAATTGCCCCTTAGTATCAGCAAGGTAAATCTGTGGGGTTACAGAGATAGGGCCTGGGTGTGATTATTGTTAGTGCAGTCTTGATGGGCCAAATGGCCTCCTTCTGCACTGAATTGATTCTATGAATCTTCCACCATCAATATCTTCCAGATTGCAATTGACCAGAAACTTATAAATGCAGCAGTTATATAAATGCTGCAAACACAAGAGAAGATAAGATGCTGGATAACTCACCACCTGACTACCCAAAGCCTGTCCATAAGGGGAGTGATGGAATATTCTCCACCTCCCTAGATAAGTGCAGCTCCATCAACACTCGAGAAGTTTGACACCGTTCAGGACGAAGCAGCTTGTCTGATTCGAACCTTATCCACCACAATAAACATTCACACCCTCCACCATCACCAGCTCACATTTCCATGTCTTGCAGTTGTCTCTTGCCCCAGCAATGCTGAGAGATAATGGGGGAGGAGTAATGTCACTGGGCAAGCGATCCACAAGCCTAGGCAGCTGGGGGCAAGGGTTCAAATCCAACCACCACAGCAGCTGATAAATCTGGAATATAAAGATTGTCTCAGCGATGGTGCCTATTTCTATCACCACCAAGTGCTGTAAAACCCATCTGGTTCACTCATGCCCCTGATTGGGGAAGGACATTTGCTGCCCTTACCCAGTCTGGGTGACATTCCAAACCTACAGCAATGGGGTTACTCTTAAACCAAAAGAGAAAATGCTGGAAAATCTCAGCAGGTCTGGCAGCATCTGTAAGGAGAGAAAAGAGCTGACGTTTCGAGTCCAGGTGACACTTTGTCAAAGCTGAAAGGCATAGAAAGTGGGAGATATTTATACTGTCGGATGAAGGAATGAAAGATCAGTCATAGCCATAGAAACCAGGGGAAAGGCTGCTAATGGCAGCCCATAGAGAGAATAGGTGTGAATGGCCAAACAGCAGAGAAGCTGAAATCAGAGGGTAAGCTGTGACAGATGTAGATGTGGGGGGGAGGGGGGGGCGATGGGTGGGAGAGAGGTCAAATTGATTAAAAAAGGGGGAAAGGGGAAGCAAATGGAGAGAAAATGTAAGGAAAGGGGGATAAAATAGGGGGCAAGAAAAATAAAGAAAAACAATAAAGAAATAAAAGGTCGAGAACAGTTGACTCTTCACTGCCGCCTGCAGTGGCCTAGCAAGCTGCTCAGTTCAAGGACAATTAGGGATGGACAACAAATGCTGGCCCAGCCAGCGATGTCCACGTCCCATGAAAGAATAAAAAAAACTTACTCTTTAGTTCTTTTACTACAATTGCTTAAAAAGCTGTTCCTCTCTCGCATTTTCCATCGATGATGAAATATCATTGACCTGGAAGGTTCTCTCTCTTTCACTCTGCATCGATGCTAGCTGGCCTTTTTCAGTGTATCGATTAGTGTCATAAGTAGGCTTACAATAACACTGCAATGAAGTTACTGTGAAAATCCCCCTGCTGCCACACTCCGGCGCCTGTTCGGATACACTGAGGGAGAATTTAGCGTGGCCAATGCACTTAACCAGCATGTCTTTCAGACTGTGGGAGGAAACCGGAGCACCCGGAGGAAACCCATGCAGACACGGGGAGAATGTGCAAACTACACACCGAGAATCATCCAAGCCGGGAATTGAACCCGGGTCCCTGGTGCTGTGAGGCAGCACTGTGCCACCCTGTGCGAACCCGATGAGTGTTTCCAGCATTTTGTGTTTTTACACACAAAAAAAAAGGATTTTGGGATGAATCAAAATGAGATATAAAGTGTTTGAACCAAAAGTGTTTCTGATGGAGAAACGTTGTTATATTTGTGACTCTATACGTACCGTTGTGCATCCTCTCATTGTTCCTTTGCGTTAGTGTACTGCTCAGTGAACATTTCTGATGATAAAAAGAGAATAAATTAATGAGAAGTCAATGCATTCCTGCTTTTACCTTCTGCAGACCATTCATTGAAATAAGAGGGTCGGATCCAGTTCTAGCAAAGATGACCCCGACCTCCTTCATAGCGGCTCCATGTACAACAACTTACTGAGAGAATGCAATTGGATAGCTCCATGAAAGAGCCGGCACAGGCATGATGGGCTGAGTGGGCTCCTTCTGAGCTTTATCATGCTATGATTCGAGTAAAAGTTTTTTTTTACACTCTTCTGTAATCATAGGAATTATATTTGCCCTTGTTTAGCATATCCCATAAGTTAGGGCGGCACGGTAGCACAGTGGTTAGCACTGCTGCTTCACAGCTCCAGGGACCTGGGTTCGATTCCCGGCTCGGGTCACTGTCTGTGTGGAGTTTGCACATTCTCCTCGTGTCTGCGTGGGTTTCCTCCGGGTGCTCCGGTTTCCTCCCACAGTCCAAAGATGTGCGGGTTAGGTTGATTGGCCATGCTAAAATTGCCCTTAGTGTCCGTAGGTTAGAGGGAGTAGTGGGTAAATATGTAGGGATATGGTGGTAGGGCTTGGGTGGGATTGTGGTCGGTGCAGACTCGATGGGCCGAATGGCCTCTTTCTGTGCTGTAGGGTTTCTAAGATTTCTAAGATTCTAAGATATCCTTTAGACCACGTTTGTTTTCAGGTTGAAGACATACAGTAGCTTCAAGGACAAAACAATCATGATATTTAGAATAATGAAAAGCTGTTCCCATTATTTTGTAGCACCTGGGTGATCTTACTGATCGTTTATGCCTCACTGCCGACGCAAGCAAAGAACAAAGAACATTACAGCAGAGGAACAAGCCCTTCGGCCCTCCAAGCCTGCACCGACCTTGCTGCCCGCCTGAACTAAAACCCCCTACCCTTCTGGGGACCGTATCCCTCTATTCCCATCCTATTCATGTATTTGTCCAGATGCCCTTTAAAACTCACTATCGTATCCGCTTCCACTACCTCCCCCGGCAGCGAGTTCCAAGCAGCCACCACCCTCTGTGTAAAAAACTTGCCTCGTACATCTCCTTTAAACCTTGCCCCTCACACCCTAAACCTACGTACCCTAGTAATTGACTCTTCCACCCTGGGAAAAAGCTTTCTAAAGCAAGCACAGAGAATTTGGCGCTCAGCCAAATCTCCATTTACTGTAGCGGGACCGAAGAATCCCGCCGGCGTGAACAGCCGGAATATTCCACCATGTGTTAAATACTTGGAAGAGATCCTTTTTAAAATCAGTCCTGAACACGTGCTAATCCTTCTGTATTAATGACATGCACATTTATATAGAGGCTTTAACATATTCAAAAGACCCAAGTGGCTTTATAAGAGCATTACAACAACAAAAGCAGGGAAGTCATGTTGGAGCTATATAGAACTTTGGTGAGGCCACAGCTAGAGTACTGTGTGCAGTTCTGGTCACCTCATTATTGGAAGGATGTGGTTGCATTGGAGGGGGTGCAGAGGAGATTCACCAGGATGCTGCCTAGAATGGAACATTTAAGTTATGCTGAGAGGCTGCGTAGGCTTGGGTTGTTTTTGTGAACAGAACTCCCACTCACCTGATGAGGGGGCAGCGCTCCGAAAGCTAGAGGCTTGATCTACCAAATAAACCTGTTGAACTTTAACCTGGTGTTGTGAGGCTTCTTACTGTGTTTACCCCAGTCCAACGCCGGCATCTCCACATTTGTTGGAGCAGAGAAGACTGAGGGGCAGCCTGATCGAGGTGTACAAGATTATGAGGGACATGGACAGAGTGGACAAGGAACAGCTGTTCCCCTTAGTTGAAGGGTCAGTCTCAAGGGGACATAGGTTCAAGGTGAGGGGCAGGAGGTTTAGGGAGGATGTGAGGAAAACATTTTCCACCCAGAGGGTGGTGATGGTCTGGAATGTGCTGCCTGGGAGGGTGGTGGAGGCGGGACGCCTCACATCCTTTAAATAGTACCTGGATGAGTACTTGGCACGACATAACAAGTGCTGGCAGATGGAACTACGTGGGAGTTTAGGTGTTTCTAATGTGTCGGTGCGGACTCAATGGGCCGAAGGGCCTCTTCTGTACTGTATGACTCACCAAGAGAATGCAAATGGATAGCTCCACGAAAGAGCTGGCACAGGCATGATGGGCTGAGTGGCCTCCTTCTGAGCTTTATCATTCTAGTAAAAGTATACATTTTTTACACTCTTCTGTAATCATAGGGAATTATAGTTGCCTTTATTAAGGAAGGACACAGCGGCATTAGTTTTCACCTTCATTACCTGGCTATCAAATTGATGGGGAGATGGGAAAATTTAGCCGGGTGGATTTGATGTCAGAAATAGAGCCCGATGGATCTCCCATCCATCCAAATTAATTGAAGGAAGTCTTGGGGATTCTGGGAGAGGAGCATGGTCCGCCTGCTGGGTTTTTGCGAATGCACGGTCCCCAAAAGATGGGCAATCTTGAATTTTAGCCAATCAAACATCCCTTGGCACTTCCCAGAAGAGTTAAGTTGTTAAAAGGAGCTGTACGAACATAAGCTGTTGTTCATGCCCAGGCTCTGGGGACAACAATTCATCTCAGGATTTTGTAGACTGCCCACAAATCACATGTAAAATGATTTCCTCCTGTCCAGTTAAGAGCTGCTCTGTAATGAAACCAATGTACACTGAAATGTGCCAGCGTGAGGAGGAATCAGACAGAGTGGGCGGGATTTTCCGGCCACGCTCGCCCCCCCAAGACAGGAAAATCCTGCCCGAGGTAAATGGACCTTCCCATGGTCCCCCTGCACCCCCCCCCCCCCCCCCCCCCCCCCCGCTATGATTCCCGTGGCGGGGGGATGAGAAAATTCTGCCCAATGTTTCAGAGTTACAATGGGTGGGATTTTTCAGTCACACCCACCCAGAGACAGGAAATTCCCGCCCGAGGTCAAACAACCTTTAAATTGTTCGTCAAATTTTCCATCCTGCCCGCAATGCTTCCCGCGGTGGGTGGGACTGGAAAATTTAACCCAATGTATTTTTAGTCTCCAATAACTGACCTGGGCGACCTGGACAATAACAGGGTGGCACGGTGGTACAGTGGTTAGCATTGCTGCCTCACAGCGCCAGGGACCCGGGTTTGATTCCCGGCTCGGGTCACTGTCTGTGTGGAGTCTGCACGTTCTCCCCGTGTCTGTGTGCGTTTCCTCCGGGTGCTCCGGTTTCCTCTCTCAGTCTGAAAGATGTGCTGGTTGGGTGCATTGACCCGAACAGGCGCAGGAGTGTGGCAACTAGGGGAATTTCACAGTAACTTCATTGCAGTGTTAATGTAAACCTACTTGTGACTAATGAATAAACTTTAAGTTTAACATGAAAACCTTGCCAAGAAGCTTCATAAAGAAAGTTGAGGGGGGGGGGGGGGGGGGGGGGGTGTGTGGGTGGGGGGCCGGGGGTGGTAGGGTTAGGCCTCCGATTCTTCTCTCCCTCAAAACCTTTCCCAGGGATTAGTTAACCCCCAACCAGTAACTCCACCTGTGAGATATTCAGTCACACAGCAACAAATGTAATGACCAGCCACAGGTTGAAGAAGCAGGAGGGAAATGTCTCCAACCAGCAACAGTCTTGTTCGACAACGTGGCACACACAGGGCAGCAATCACTTACCCAGCAAACTGAAGCACACCTTCTTCACTTGTTCTGATGTCCCACCTATCAAAGACATCACCAGGTCACTGATGAGGTCAATCACGGTGGGAGGGTCCTGACCTGAAAAGATTTTTAAGATACCCATTGTGATCATGTTGTTTCAGCTGCTCCATATTGACACGACTGCAAACTGACATCCCGACGTGAGATAATGAGTGTATTGTTTGTGTCTATTGCTGAAAAGAGGGAGGCATGTTGCCTAAGCCTCTTGTCTTGCACTTAGCTGGACAAACTCAGGAATGCCAAATTTCAAACAATTTAGAGTACTGGAGAAAAGGGGTGCCGACTGGTTGGCAAGTTGGCTTCAATTGGCCAAGGCACTGTCCTGGAGAGAGAGAGAGAGAGACGGGGAACGATAGGCTCCTCAAGATCCCAGATGATTCAAAAAAATGTGCAAGGCTTGATCATATTCGTAGAATTATAGAATCCTTACAGTGCAGAAGGAGGCCATTCAGCCCATCGACTCTGCATCAATTTTTGGACCATCCCACCCAGGTCAACCTCCCTCCACCCCATTCCTGTAACCCCACACATTTACCTGGCTAATCCCCTAACCTACAGATCTTGGGACTCTAAAGGGCAATTCATCATGGCCAATCCCCCTAAACTGCACATCTTTGGACTGTGGGAGGAAACCAGAGCACCCGGAAGAAATCCGCGCAGACACAGGGAGAAGGTGCAGACTCCGCACTGTCACCCAAGGCTGGAATCAAACCCGGGTTCCTGGAGCTGTGAAGCAGCAGTGCTAACCACTGTGCCACCCTGCCAGCATTCCTCTTGTATGCAGAGAATAGGTGGCTGTGTATGAACATACATCATTTTTAGAACGCAGAAATGAGCCATGTTACGTGCACAACTGATGATCTTAAATGGATTACCAGTGCAGCTATTCGAGTACTCAGGACTGTTCATTAAGTGCTGCCCAGTCGCCAAATCACACCTAAGAGTTCGGCACAACTTGTGGGCCGAAGGGCCTGTTTGTGCTGTAGTTTTTCTATGTTTCTATGTTCTGTTTTGGATTTTGCAAACACAGGCTCAATACAGTCTACACTCTGCCAATTATGAACAACCAAATGCTTGTTGGTTTGAATCAGCCAATTGTTGGACGGCCTACATACCTGGCACTGAAAATTATACACAACTTTGCTCAGCTAGATAGGAGGCAGAATGTCTTTTTGGAAATATCCTATTCATTTGTTCATCTGTTTTTAATGTGATCTGTTGAGGAATTAATATTGATCAGGGCACTGGGGAATATGCCCTTGCCCTTCTTTGAATGTGTGCCGTGGGATCTTTTACAACCACCAGAGAAGGTAGGCAGGGCCTCAGTTTAACACCTCAACCAAAGAATGAGGCATCTTGAGTGCAGCACTCCCTCAGTACCACACTGGTCCTGTGCACTCAGTCCCATCCATTGACTCTGTCTACACTTCCTGCTGCCTTGGAAAAGCAGCCAGCATAATCAAGGACCTCGCGCACCCCGGACAATCTCTCTTCCACCTTCTTCCGTCGGGAAAAAGATACAAAAGTCTGAGATCACATACCAACCGACTCTAGAACAGCTTCTTCCCTGCTGCCATCAGACCTTTGAATGGACCTACCTTGCATTAAGTTGATCTTTCTCTACTTCCTAGCTATGACTGCAACACTACATTCTGCACCATCTCCTTTCCTTCTCTATGTACGCTTTGTCTGTATAGCGCACAAGAAACTATACTTTTCACTGTATACTAATACATGTAAGAAGTCTCACAACACCAGGTTAAAGTTCAACAGGTTTATTTTGTAGCAAAAGCCACTTTTGCTACCAAAAGTGGCTTTTGCTACCAAATAAACCTGTTGGGCTTTAACCTGGTGTTGTGAGACTTCTTACGGTGTTTACCCCAGTCCAATGCCGGCATCTCCACATCATACTAATACATGTGACAATAATAAATCAAATCAAGTCAAATTGTGTCTAGAAATGTGTAGGTTGGATAGATTAGTGCGATCAATGTGTGGAGTTACGGGGTCAGGGCGGGGGAAGAGGGCCAGGATAAGAATCTCTCTCAGAGAGTCAGTGCAGACTCGATGGGCTGAATGGCCTCTTCTTCATTGAGATTCTATGATTCCTTCCAGCTGGGTTTTCAGGAAGTGATATGGCCACAAATCAAACATTCATCCATTCGCTCAGCAGTCTCATGAATTACCAATATTTTCTTTTTTTTCTAAATCTCGGGACAACTACATTCTCAATCTTTCCCATTCAGCTTCAGGCTTGATTGGCTGCCACCAGTCAGCATTATCACACACTAATTCTGTCGCTCTTCATTGTGAACGCCATTCCCAAGAACCAGAAATGCAACCACGTTTAATTACTTAAGGAACAACTAGGATTGAGCGTGTAGCTTATATTACTGATAGGGGGTGGTGTTACCAAAAAAATTCTAAATGCCAAATGAGCGTGAAAATGGGAAAGAATCGCCCCCATTTTTTGGGCAAACCCCCAGACGCAACCGCATGGCCAGGATGTGATTTTCACCAGCAAGGTAGGTGGGCAGGGCCTATTCTCACCATTAAGCCGGCTGATGAACGCTAGCTGTGCCAGTGTGCAGTTACCCCCATCTCCCTGTGCAATGTGTACAAGTGTACAGAATGCACTGGGAGATCTGTCACTCCCCGCAAACCGCCCCCCCTACCCCCCCCCCCGCCCCCCCCCCATCCCGCCATCCTGATCAACACTCCAGACATTCCCCCCCCCCCACCCCCCTTCCCCGATCGACTCGTCAGACGTCGGACAAGACAGTAAGATCGCACCCCCCCCCCCATAGAGTTTCACCCGGGTTTGATTTCCGGCTTAGGTCACTGTCTGTGTGGACTCTGCACGTTCTCCCCGTGTCCGCGTGGGTTTCCTCCAGGTGCTCCAGTTTCCTCCCACACTTCAAAAGATGTGCAGGGTAGGTGAATTGGCCATGCTAAATTCTCCCTCAGTGTATCTGAACAGGCGCCGGAATGTGGCGACTAGGGGATTTTCACAGAAACTTCATCGCAGTGTGAATGTAAGCCGACTTGTGACACGAATAAATAAAAGTTAACTTTTTAACTTGAATTATGGTTGCATTTATGGTTCTTGGGAGTGGCGTTCTCAACCTAATGAACCGCATTATGGGTGTATTTTAAATTAGAATAAATCCCGTCATTACTATTTGTTCAGTAACATGTTATGACATATTGCTTGGCACCTTTGCAACCATGAGGATATACAGTAAGGGCTGAAATAAAGGGTTACCTTTAGAATTTGTCTTTTCAGGTTTATAATCACTGTTCACAACATGTTGAAGGTCAGAATCATCAAATGTGCCAGCTGCCAGAGTGAAGGAAACACAAATTAGAACAACACCGGGAGCTATTTCGGGTTTCTACTGAAAATATGGCCGCAATTCTCCCAGAAGTGCTGATTTGGCGGAAAGACTGTTCCAGCTCCCGACTGTTTTGCCAGTTCAGCTTCTCACCCCGAATCTCCGTACTCTGTGCACTGCAGAGGTCCCAGTCGTGAACCTCATTAAAAACCCGGGAGGGGTGGTGGTCTATTCGCGCCGGGGTCTGACAGTTCTGGAACTCTGCACGTGCGCAGTGGCCCCAATCTGTTAGTCTCTCCGTTTGCTGGTCAGCTCAATCGCTGGCCAGCCCGGACCCCCGCAGTGCTGCCCCTCCAGCCCCCCCCCCACCCCTCGGCCCCCACAGCAATTCCAGGACTAGCCCTGATCCCCACCCCCCCACCCTGGAGCACCTCAATGTCCAGTCCACCCCCTCTCAGTAGTGCAATCCCCCCACCCCCCTCACCCCGGCAGTCACCCTCCACCCCATGCTGGCCCCCCTGGGGTCAGACCCCCCTCCCCTCCCCCCAGAGGCAGGCTCCCACCTGCAGACCACCACACCCAACCCCCCCCAATCGCTGCCCTCCCTCCATCCCAGACTGATCCTGTCTGCAGATGGCAACGGGACCCCCTCACTCCCACCAATCACCCCCAGGTCCCGCCCACATAAGCCCCACTCGATGCCCAGTGGGCAGTACCCAGGTGCCCCCTGGGCATGGGCACATTGCCCCTCGGGCAGTGCCATGGGGCACAGATTGGCACTCCTAGAGTGCCCATACCCAAGGGCCACCAGCCCCCACCACCTGACCCCTGGAGGGCTCCAATTGCCTCCTCCTTCATTCTGGCGGGGTCTCCTGCTAGTTCTGCGAACGTGGGGAGCTAGTCTGAACTCCGCCAGAATGAAGTACTCCTGGTGGAGTGGGAGATTCAATCGGGACCTGATAGTTCCCAATAATTACATTGAAAACACATTTAAAACAGGTTCAAATGACTTACCTGCCTTCCTGCCGGTTTCCAGCGTGGTCTGACCAGCGGCTGTTTGCCGGCTCTGGGAGATGCACATGCATTCCCGGCGCATGCGTAAATCCCGGAACAAGGCCGGCGATGCTCTTCTCCCACCGCGACCCGCCAGAAAAGTTGCGGGTCGCGATGGGAGAATCGCGGCCTATATTTCTTCTCAAACTTGGACCAGAATCTTTCCGTCCAGCCCGCCACGGGAATCGTAGCGGACAGGAGGCGCACCATGCAAAGGTCCGTTGACCTCAGTGGGATTTTACGGTCTTGAGGCAAGCGCGGCGGGAAAATCCCACCCATAGAGTTTCAGACCAGTGTTTAAGGTACAGTGGTTTAGCAGTTAAACTATTGCATTAATAATCCAGCGCCTGGGCCAATATCGGGAGATCTGAGCTCATAATCCCACCACAGCAAAGTTACTAACCAAATCAGTTACATTTTCCTCCAAATCATTTATATATATTACAAACAGCGAATGTTCCAGCACTGATCCCTGAGGAACACCACTTGTCACAGCTCTCCATTCAGAAATTTAATTCACGTCAATTGATTGAATAAAGAACAAGGTTCAACATTGGTGTCCATGAAAGTAGCAGATGGTCCTAAAGACCTGTCTGGTTCACCGATGTCCTTTAGGGAAGGAAATCTGCTGTCTGTACCCGGTCTGGCCTACAAGTGACTCCAGACCGAATGATCTTAAACTGCCCGATCTGAAATGGCCTCGGAAGCGAATCGGTTGTAGCACACACACCCCACCCCTCCCCTGTGCCCATCTTCTCAAGGGCGACTGGCATTGACAATAATTGCTGATTTTCCAGCAACACCCACATCCTGTGGATGAATAAAATCAAAGACATACAATGACTCATCACTTCCCCGATGACTAGAATGAGCCTTTCCCTGTTCAACATCCAGTTGTTTTGAAGTAAGTTTGGGAATTGAACAGAAAGCATTGTTTTGCTTTCCCTGCTGATGAGAACATATGCCCGCAACCATCTCCACCTGGAAGGACAAGGGCAGCAGATACATGGGAACACCACTGCCTGCAAGTTCCCCGCCAAGCCACTCACCGTCCTGGCTTGGAAATATATCGGCTGTTCCTTCGCAGTCGCTGGGTCAAAATCCTGGAATTCCCTTCCCAATGGTATTGTGGGTCAACCCACAGCACGTGGACTGCAGCGATTCAAGAAGGCAGCTCACCACCACCTTCTCAAGGGCAACTAGGGATGGGCAATAAATGCTGGCCCAGCCAGAGATTTACAGGATTTACTCCCGCTTGGAAATAAGTGGACGTATTAGTGAGGGGCGACATAGTTTTGTGAAGGAGAGGTTGTGTCTCACTAACTTGATCGACTTTTTCGAGAAAGTGACGAAGATGATTGATGAGGGTAGGGCAGTGGATATTGTCTACATGGGCTTCAGCAAGGCCTTTGACAAGGTCCCTCATGGCAGACTGGTGCAGAAGGTGAAGTCGCATGGCATCAGAAGTGAGCTGGCAAGGTGGATACAGAACTGGCTCGGTCATAGAAGACAGAGGGTAGCAGTGGAAGAGTGTGTTTCTGAATGGAGGGCTGTGACAAGTGGCGTTCCTTGGAGATCAGTGCTGGGACCTTTGCTGTTTGTAATATACATAAATGATTTGGAGGAAAATGTAACTGATTTGGTGAGTAACTTTGCAGACGACACAAAGGTTGGTGATTTGTGGATAGCGATGAGGATGAGGATACAGCAGAATATAGGTCAGTTGGAAACTTGGGCAGAGAGAAGACAGATGGAGTTTAATCTGGACAAATGTGAGGTAATGCATTTTGGAAGGTCTAATGCAGATGGGAAATATATAGTAAATGGCAGAACCCTTAAGAGTATTGATAGACAGAGGGATCTGGGTGTTCAGGTACACAGGTCATTGACAGCGCAGGTGGAGAAGGTAGTCAAGAAGACTTGCCTTCATCGGCTGGGTCATTGAGCTTAAAAATTGGCAAGTCATATTGCAGCTTTATAGAGCCTTAGTTAGGCCGTATTTGGAATATAGTATTCAATTCTGATCGCCACACTACCAGAAGGATTTGGAGGCTTTGGAGGGGGTACAGAAAAGATTTACCAGGATGTTGCCTGGTATGGAGGGCATTAGCTATGAGGAGAGGTTGGAGAAACTTGGTTTGTTCTCACTGGAATGACATAGGTTGAGGGGCGACCTGACAGAAGTCTACAAGATTATGAGGGGCATGGACAGAGTGGATAGTCAGAAGCTTTTTCCCAGGGTGGAAGAGTCAATTACTAGGGGGCAGAGGTTTAAGGTGCGAGGGGCAAGGCTTAAAGGAGATGTACGAGGCTAGTTTTTTGACACAGAAGGTGGTGGGTGTCTGGAACTCGCTGCCGGGGTAGTGGAAGCAGATACGATAGTGACATTTAAGGGGTATCTTGACAAATACATGAATAGGATGGGAATAAAGGGATATGGTCCCCGGAAGGTTTTAGTTAAGTCGGGCAGCATGGTCGGTGCAGACCTGGAGGGCCAAAGGGCCTGTTCCTGTGCTGCAATTTTCTTTGGTCTTTGTTCTTTGATATTAGAGGCAAGATTTATGCTATTTGAATACACCTTTTAATATATCCCTCTCTCAATGCCTACACTTGTAAAGCCCCAGGCTGGCTTCTCCAACCTCGCCTGAGGCTGGGATTCTCCGGTCCGGCTGCAGTGAACAGAGATTTGGCTGAGCGCCAAATTCTCCGTTTTCGCTGGCAGTGGGGCGTGAACAGCCGGAGAATTCCAGCCATGTTCCCTGAACCAAAACACAAAGACCACCCTGGATTAAGTGATCTCAACTGTGGAGCTATAACTGCTGTGTTTATCTACAATAAAATGGCAGATGAAGTCATCAAGTAGGAGAGTATCTGTGGAGAAAGGGAAATATCATCTCAGGGCCTGTGATCCTTAAAGTTTATTTATTAGTGTCACAAGTAGGCTTACATTAACACTGCAATGAAGTTACTGTGAAAATGAGCATGGAAAGGTTAGAAGTGTCATAGGTTTGAAGGAGAGATCTGTTTAGGCTTGGAGGGTGGGGGAGAGACAATGGCAAAATGTCTCATTGTGCAAGACCAAAGTGAGTGTTATAGTACAAGTACAGAAACAAAATGTGTCCGAAGAGGAGGTGTGGATGGTGGGATAAGCTGCCATCCTAACGTAAAGTAAAGAAGATAATAGAATCCCACAGTGCAGAAGGAGGTCATTCAGCCCATCAAGTCTGACAAAGTGTGGCTTTTGCTACCAAATAAACCTGTTGGACTTTAACCTGGTGTTGTTAAACTTCTTACTGTGTTTACCCCAGTCCAACGGTGGCATCTCCACATAAAGAGTATCTTACCCAGGCCCTTTCCCACACCCCATCCCCCGCAACCCCACACACTTACCATGGCTAATCCATCTATTTTACACATCTTGGGACACTAAGGGGCAATTTAGCATGGCCAATCCACCTAGCCTCCAAATCTTTGGACTGTGGGAGGAAACCGGAGCACCCGGAGGAAACCCACACAGACACGGGGAGAACGTGCAAACTCCACACAGACAGTCACCTGAGGCCAGATTTGAACCCGGGTTCATGGCACTGTGAGACAGCAGTGCTAACCACTGCGCCACCCCACAGGTAAAAGAAAACAACAGCTGCTTCCAGGCGCCAACAGCAACTGGTAGAATTCAAATTCAATTACTAAATCTGGAATCAAAACCTAGTCTAGTGGTGACCACAAAACCATTGTCCAATTGGGGTAAAAACTCATCTGGTTCACTAATGTTCTCCAGGGAAGGGAATTTGCCATCCTTACCTGGCCTACATGTGGCTCCAGAGCCACAGCAATGTGGTTGATTTGCAAATATCCTCTAAAATGACCAAGCATGGTGACATAGTGATTAGCACTGCTGCCTCACAGCGCCAGGGACCCGGGTTCGATTCCTGGCTTGGGTCACTGTCTGCGTGGGTTTCCTCCGGGTGCTCTGGTTCCTTCCCACAGTCTGAAAGACGTGCTGGTTAGGTGCATTGGCCATGCTAAATTCTCCCTGAGTGTACCTGAACAGGCGCCGGAATGTGGTGACAAGGGGATTTCACAGTAACTTCATTGTGGTGTTAATGTAAGCCAACTTGTGACACTAATAAATAAACTTTTAACTTCAGTGTATCAAACTGCTACGAAGTCTAAAAAGAATGAAACCAAATCGACCACCTGTCATGGACATGGGTACCGGGCATGACAATGCCACATCCAACCCTGTCGACCTTGTAAAGTCCTCCTTACCAACACCTGGGAGCTTGTACCAGAATTGGGAGAGCCGTTTCACAGACTAGATAAGCAACAGCCTGACATAGTCATACTCACAGAATTATATCTTACAGATAACGCCCCAGACACCGCCATCACCATCCCTAACTGTGTCCTGGGGGAGGGGGGGGGGGCTGAATCTTATATGGGAAGGTTGATTTAACTCCGTTAGAGTTTAAGAGACTGAGAGGTGATCTTATTGAAGCAGACAAGATCTCGGGGGGAGGAGGGCCTTGATGAGTGGATGTAGAGAGAGGATGTTTCCCATTTTGGGGCAGACTAGAATTAGAATATACAATTTAAAATGAACACAAAACCACTTCAAAAAATCTGAGTATTGGACATCACCCACTTGCAACCAAATCTTTCTATAAAAACAAACATTCTTCATCAATACTTACTGCGGGGTTTCGAGGAATCGTCTCTGAGAGCATCACGGAGATCAAACTCGTCATTGTCATCTGGAAGATAAATACAGTTATTGTAACTCCCATTTAAGATGGAGATGCAGGGATCTGTTTTTCTCTCCGAGGCTCCTGGTTCTTTGGGACTCTGTAAGCCAGAGAGCTGGGGGCAGAGTTAGTGAATGTCTTTAAGGTTGGGTTGGTATCTTCTTGGCTAACAAGGGCGTCAAACGCTGTCTGGTGTAGGTGAGAAAGTGGAGTCGAGGCCCCAATCGGATCAGCCATGATCTTGTTGAATGGTGGAGCAGGCTCAAGGGGCCAAATGGCCAACTCCCACTCCTAATTCATAGGTTTGTGTGTACAGGCGTTCTTAATATGCTTCCCGTCCTGGCTTCACACTCTCACCAACTTCTACAGATGCACCATAGAAAGCATTCTTTCTGGTTGTATCACAGCTTGGTATGGCTTCTGCTCTGCCTAAGACCGCAAAGAACTACAAAAGGTCATGAAATGAAGCCCAGTCCATCACTCAAATCAGCCTTCCATCCATTGACTCTGTCTACACTACCCACTGCCTCGGCAAAGCAGCCAGCATAATTAAGGACCCCCACGCACCCCGGACATTCTCTCTTCCACCTTCTTCCGTTGGGAAAAAGATACAAAAGTCTGAGGTCATGTACCAACTAACTCAAGAACAGCTTCTTCCCTGCTGCCATCAGACTTTTGAATGGACCTACCTTGCATTAAGTTGATCTTTCTCTACACCCTTGCTATGACTGTAACACTGCATTCTACACTCTCTCCTTTCCTTCTCTATGAACGGTATGCTTTGTCTGTGTAGCACACAAGAAACAATACTTTTCACTGTACACCAATAAATGTGACAATAATAAATCAAATCAAAAGGTAAAACTTCAACAACAGGGTCAGTACCGATGAACATTTCTGAATAAAATCTCTGTCAAACATTTCAATTGCCTCATCAATTTAGGAAATACTTTTCCATAAAAGCCACAGTGCTTCAAAATTAACTTATTGTACAAAACATGTTAGATATGCTTGAACACAAAACCACTTCAAAAATCTGCGTATTAGCCACTGCCTACTTCCAACCAAATCTTTCTATAAAAACAGTCCTCATCGATACTTACTGGGAGGTTTAGCAGAATCATCTCGGAGAGCATCACGGAGATCAAACTCGTCATTGTCATCTGGAAGATAAATACAGTTATTGTAACTCCCATTTAAGATGGAGATGCAGGGATCTGTTTTTCTCTCCGAGGCTCCTGGTTCTTTGGGACTCTGTAAGCCAGAGAGGTGGAGGCAGAGTTAGTGAATGTCTTTAAGGTAGGGTTGGTATCTTCTTGACTAACAAGGGAGTCAAACGCTGTCTGGTGTAGGTGAGAAAGCGGAGTTGAGGCCACAATCAGATCAGCCATGATCTTGGTTTGATTTGATTTGATTTAATATTGTCACATGTATTAGTATACAGTGAAAAGTATCGTTTCTTGCGTGCTATACAAAGCATACCGTTCATAGAGAAGGAAAGGAGAGAGTGCAGAATGCAGTGTTACAATCATAGCTAGGGTGTAGAGAAAGATCAACTTAATGAAAGGTAAGTCCATTCAAAAGTCTGACGGCAGCAGGGAAGAAGCTGTTCTTCAGTCGGTTGGTACGTGACCTCAGACTTTTGTATCTTTTTTCCGATGGAAGGTGGAGGAAGAGAGAATGTCCGTAATGCGTGGGGTCCTTAATTATGCTGGCTGCATGGCCAAGACAGCAGGAGTGTATACACAGTCAATGGATGGGAGGCTGATTTGCATGATGGATTGGGCAACATTCACGACCCTTTATAGTTTCTTGCAGTCTTGGACAAAGCAGGAGCCATACCAAGCTGTGATACAACCAGAAAGAATGCTTTCTATGGTGCATCTATAAATGTTGGTGAGAGTCATAACTAACTTGCCAAATTTCCTTAGTCTTCTGAGAAAGTGGAGGTGTTGATGGGCTTTCTTAACTATAGTGTCAGCATGGGGGGACCAGGACAGGTTGTTGGTGATCTGGACACCTAAAAACTTGAAGCGTTCAACCATTTCTACTTCGTCCCCATTGATGCAGACAAGGGCATGTTCTCCACTACACTTCCTGGAGTCGAATGAAGTTGAATGGTGGAGCAGGTTCAAGGGGCTGAATGGCCTACTCCTAATTCATATGTTCGTGTGTACAGGCGTTCCCAGTATGCTTCGCGTCTTGGCTTAACACTCTCACCAACTTCTACAGATGCACCATCGAAAGCATTCTTTGTTGTTTCACAGTTTGGTATGGCTCCTGCTCTGCCCAAGACTGCAAGAAACTACAAGGGTCGTGAATGAAGCCCAGTCCATCACTCAAACCAGCCTCCCATTCATTGACTCTGTCTACACTTCTCACTGCCTTTGGAAAAGCAGCAAGCGTAATAAAGGACCCCACGCACCCCGGCTGTCCTGGCCCGTCCATGCAGATAATATGGTTAAGAAAGCCCATCAACACCTCCACTTTCTCATCAGACTAAGGAAATTTGGCATGTCAGCTGCGACTCTCACCAACCTTTACAGATGCACCATAGAAAGCATTCTTTCTGGTTGTATCACAGCTTGGTATGGCTCCTGCTCTGCCTAAGACCGCAAGAAACTACAAAGGGTCGTGAATATAGCCCAATCCATCACGCAAACCAGCCTCCCATCCATTGACTCTGTTTACACTTCCGCCTGCCTCGGCAAAGCAGCCAGCATAATTATGGACCCCGCGCACCCCGGACATTCTCTCTTCCACCTTCTTCCGTCGGGAAAAAGATACAAAAGTCTGAGGTCATGTACCAACTGACTCAAGAACAACTTCTTCCCTGCTGCCATCAGACTTTTGAATGGACCTACCTTGCACTCAATTGATCTTTCTCTACACCCTAGCTATGACTGTAACACTGCATCCTGCACTCTCTCATTTCCTTCTCTATGAACAATATGCTTTGTCTGTACAGCGTGCAAGAAACAATACTTTTCACTGTATACTAATACATGTGACAATAATAAATCAAATTAAATTAAATCAAAAGGTAAAACTTCAACAATATAAAATAATATAAAATAATGAGGGGCACAGATCAGCTAGATAGTCAATATCTTTTCCCAAAGGTAGGGGAGTCTAAAACTAGAGGGCATAGGTTTATGGTGAAAGGGAGAGATACAAAAGTGTCCAGAGGGGCAATTGTTTCACACAGAGGGTGGGTGAGTGTCTGGAACAAGCTCCCAGAGGTAGTAGTAGAGGCGGGTACAATTTTGTCTTTTAAAAAGCATTTAGCCAGTTACATGGGTAAGATGAGTTTAGAGGGATATGGGCCAAATGCAGGCAATTGGGATTAGTTTAGGGGTTTAAAATAAAAGGGCAAAATAAATGGACAAGTTGGGCCGAAGGGCCTGTTTCCATGCTGTAAACCTCTATGACTCTATAACAGGGTCAGCACACATGAACATTTCTGAATAAAATCTCTGTCAAACATTTCAGTTGCCTCCTCATCAATTTAGGAAATACTTTTCCATAAAAGCCACAGTGCTTCAAAATTAACTTATCGTAAAAAACATATTGATATGTTTGAACACAAAACCACTTCAAAAATCTGCGTATTAGCCACTGCCTACTTCCAACCAAATCTTTCTATAAAAACAGTCCTCATCGATACTTACTGCGGGGTTTAGCAGAATCTTCTCCGAGAGCGTCATTGAGGTCAAACCCATCAATGTCATCTGGAAAATAGAGTGGTTACAGTTTATGTAACTTATTGACTTCATTACCCAGTAGCACAATGGTAATGTTAGATAATTTTCCCATTCCAACCGCTACGGGAATCGTAGTGGGCAAGGGCCAAACCATGCAAAGGTCCGGTGACCTCGGGTGGGATTTTTCGGTTTTGGGGCGAGCGTGGTGTTTGAACCTGTGAAGGAGGCTTGCCCTTGGTTTCATAAATTCATCCACAAGAACCCGATGGCCAAACCATAAGCCAGTCAGGCTATCCCATCCACCACTATCATCTCCACTAGTGGGCAGGGGATTGGTGCAGAGAGAAATGACCCATGTGCCAATTGTCACAAAAATGCAGAGTGGCAGCAGCAATATAAATCAATAAATCAGCAGTGAATACTCCAATGGGATGATATTACAGCTGATCGATGGTCACCATGGGGATCCAGCGCTACTTCCCACACCAGGATTCTGACATTCCCCAAGTGATGTGGGTTTCCTGGACTGTGTTCAGCTTTTGCTTGATGGCCTTCACCACTCGCACACACTGGCAGCTGTGTGTACCGTCTACAAGTCGCACTGCAGCAACGCATCAAGGTTCCTGAGGCAGCACTGCCCAAACCTCTACCGCCTGGAAGGACAAGGATGCAACCCCACCAGCTGAGAGTTCCCCTCCAAGCCACACAACATCCTGACTTGGAAATATATCGTCGTTTCTTCACTGTCACTGAGTCAAAGTCCTGGGACTCCCTCCCTAACAGCATTGTGGGTGTAGCTACACCACATGGGGCTGCAGCGATTTAAGGCGGCAGCTCACCACCACCTTCTCAAGGGCAATTAGAGATGGGCAATAAATGCCCATGTCCCATGATAAAATATTTTAAAAAGTTAGCATCAGCAGCCAGCCACTGGAACTCATTCGGCCAACAACAAGTAGCCTCTCGCCTCGGGGTACCCCAACAGTGCAGGAGGAGGCCATTCGGCCCATCAGGTCTGCACCAAAAACAATCCCACCCAGGCTTTATCCCCACAGATTACCTGGCTAATCCCTCTGATGCTGAGGGGCAATTTAACATGGCCAATCAACCTGACCCATACATCTTTGAACTGGGAGGAAACCGGAGCACCCGGAGAAACCCTCGCAGGCACGGGGGAGAACGTGCAGACTCCGCGCATACAGTGACCCGAGGCCGGATTTGAACCTGGGTCCCTGGCGCTGTGAGGCAGTAGTGCCAACCACTGTGCCACCTTAGAATGTGATCCACATTTCCCATCTGTTGAACATGAACGGGTGCAGGAAACGACTTCAACCGAGAGTTTCGGTTCGATGTGTTTATATTATCCCAATGTCGTTATTTTGACATCAACACAATTTCCCTAATGTTTGTTACTTTTATTGCTGAATCATCTGCCCAACCATATACAATCACCGTCCAGGGCTGCTGGAGATGATATAAAATCTATTTGGAGTTATGCAAGCGAATCCTTTGAAAAATATTTTGATACCAGTGTCTTGTGCTTCAACAAAGGAGACTACAAAGGGATGAGGGAGGAGTTGGCTAAGGTGGACTGGGAGCAAAAACTTTATGGTGGGACAATTGAGGAACAGTGGAGGACTTTCAAAGCGATCTTTCACAGTGCCCAGCAAAAGTATATACCAGTGATAAGGAAGGACTGTAGAAAAAGGGATAATCAGCCATGGATATTGGGGTGTGGAATGGACTGCCTGCGGTGATAGTGGAGTCCAACACTTTAGGAACATTTAAGCGGTTATTGGATAGGCACATGGAGCACACCAGGATGATAGGGAGTGAGATAGCTTGATCTTGGTTTCAGATAAAACTCGGCACAACATCGTGGGCCGAAGGGCCTGTTCTGTGCTGTACTGTTCTATGGTCTATACATTTTTCAACAACTGTTATTGATTCATATGTTGCTGCCGTCACTCTGAGTGCTAGTGGCCAGTGCCACCCAGTTGTTTTCTCCCTGCCCCCATCACCATCTCCCCATTGCCTCCTCCGCCTCTCTCCCCCCCCTCCCCTTCCCCCTTCCCCCACACAGTACACCTCGCCGGAACCACCCCCCCTCCCTCCCCATCCCTAGTTGTCATGATAATGCCAGAATTTGTTTCCCGTGAGAATCCCATCAATGTGCTTTTTTGAAGGAAGGAAGGAGGAAGCCGATGGGACATGCCAGAGAGTCATATGGAATAGAAAAGGCCCTTCGGCCCATCGACTCTGCACCAGCAATAACTACCACTAAAGACAGGCTAGTCCCATTTTCCAGCACATCCTTAAATGCTCTGATACGACAGATGATATGATATAATAGGGGCAGCATAGTGGCATAATGGTTAGCACTGTTGCCTCACAGCGCCAGGGACCCGGGTTCGATTCCTGATTTGGGTCACTGTCTATGTGGAGTTTGTATGTTCTCCCCGTGTCTGCGTGGGTTTCCTCTGGGTGCTCCGGTTTCCTCCCACAGTCTGACTGCGGCTGTATTGACCCGAACAGGCGCCCGAGTGTGGCGACTAGAGGAATTTCACAGTAACTTCACTGCAGTGTTAATGTAAGCCTTACTTGTGACTAATAATTTTTTTTAAAAAGATACTTCAAGTGGTCATCCAAATACTCTTTAAAGGTTGTAAGGTTTCCCTTCCCAGGCAATGCATTCCAGATTCCCACCACCCTCTGTGTGAGAAAGTTTTTCTCAAATCCCTTGCCCCTTACCCTAAATTCTGCCCCCCTCAGGATTAACCCCTCAACCAAGGGGAACAGCTGCTCCCTGCTCACCCTGTCCATACCCCTCATAATCTTTTTATGCGAAAGCAAGTCATGCAACAGCATAGGAGCTGTGTAGCCGCTGCTGAGTATCCCACAGCCAAACATTTACTTACCGAGATAAATAAACTTGTGTCTATTCAGAGAAGCAAGGGCCTGCTTCAGCAGGGAGACTGTGAAAGAACTGTGCCACAAGCTGTAAAATGGTCTGCAGCCAAACTTGCTTATAAGCACAACACATGCCAGTGGTTGCACACAACATGCCGTGACTATGACATGTCAAAATGACACCAAAGAGCCACTGGCGATGTTAGCCAATTTGAAATGCACAGACCTCTGAAGTAAGGAGTGGGGCTTTCCGTGTCTGACCCAATGAATGACAGCAACAT
This sequence comes from Mustelus asterias, assembly GCF_964213995.1. Lineage (NCBI taxonomy): Eukaryota > Metazoa > Chordata > Chondrichthyes > Carcharhiniformes > Triakidae > Mustelus > Mustelus asterias. Next base: position 114,702,382 of record NC_135810.1, read on the forward strand.
GATAATAGGTAATTTTACTGAATGGCAGGATTTCCAAAGGAGTGGGGTGTGAGGAATTGCTCTGATGTGATAAAGCACATTGTAAGGAAGCCTGGGTGTCAGATGTAATAAGTCTTCAGAGGCAGAAATCCCTTCACCAAAATCCCTTTATTTACAATTCCAACAACAGTGCACAGAGTGCTGTCAGTCAACAGTCGACCTTGAGGAGTGCCAGAGGAACTGACACGCCCGGTTAAATACAATGAAAAGACTCCCTGATTGGCCCATCAATTGACTCCTTAATCAGGCAGTTCATATTCCAATAGGTCAACCTCAATGGCCTGATTGAAGTCATTACAGCAGATTTTAGTGCAACTCAACCATGTTTATATTAATTTCTTGTGAGCTTAACAAGGTCAAGATGCCATTTTGTGCTAATACGGAGATAAAAAGCCATTTTGTATTCTGGACTTTATAACCACTCACATGTATCAATTAACATTTATTATATAATTAGGAACCAGCCAGGAATAGCTGATGACCAAATAGTGTACCACAATTATAATCGAAGAAATAGTAATTAAATCAAATTGCAATCTTAAAGCTGCAGTTAAGACTTCAGAAATTTAAACACTATTTTGATGTGACTGCATTGGATGAGCATCAATCAGATGTGTTGTTCAGCGAAGCCCATGACCAAATGGACAATAGACAATTGTGCAAAGTCAGATAACAAGACACTGCAAAAGAAGCATTGGCTAGGATTCTCTGGTTGTTCATGCCCTGCCAGCGCTGCGAGCCAGGATGAGGAAGTTGGCGCTCAGCCAAATCTCGGTTCACTGCAGTGGGACCGGAGAATCCTGCCAGCGTGGACGGCCAGAGAATCCTGCCCATTGTCCTTTCAAGAGATGATGCATGTAGGTAGTCAAGCTCCAATTAAAACAATTGAATTCACCAACTAGGAAATTTCATAGTCATGGGCAAGGATTCTCCGCTGTTCACACCCATCGACAGCAGAGCCTTCCGCGACTTTCCCGGCAGTGTATAAGAACATAAGAAATAGGAGCAGGAGTAGGCCATCTAGCCCCTCGGGCCTGCCCCGCCATTCAATAAGATCATGGCTGATCTGAAGTGGATCAGTTCCACTTACCCGCCTGATCCCTATAACCCCAAATTCCCTTGCCGATCAGGAATCCATCTATCCGTGATTTAAACATATTCAACGAGGTAGCCTCCACCACTTCAGTGGGCAGAGAATTCCAGAGATTCACCACCCTCTGAGAGAAGAAGTTCCTCCTCAACTCTGTCCTAAACTGACCCCCCTTTATTTTGAGGCTGTGCCCTCTAGTTCGAGTTTCCTTTCTAAGTGGAAAGAATCTCTCCACTTCTACCCTATCCAGCCCCTTCATTATCTTATAGGTCTCTGTAAGATCCCCCCTCAGCCTTCTAAATTCCAACGAATACAAACCCAATCTGCTCAGTCTCTCCTCATAATCAACACCCCTCATCTCTGGTATCAACCTGGTGAACTTTCTCTGCACTCCATCCAAGGCCAATATATCCTTCCGCAAATAAGGGGACCAATACTGCACACAGTATTCCAGCTGCAGCCTCACCAATGCCCTGTACAGATGCAGCAAGACATCTCTGCTTTTATATTCTATCCCCCTTGCGATATAGGCCAACATCCCATTTGCCTTCTTGATCACCTGTTGCACCTGCAGACTGGGTTTTTGCGTCTCATGCACAAGGACCCCCAGGTCCCTCTGCACAGCAGCATGTTGTAATTTCTTTCCATTTAAATAATAATACAATTTGCTATTATTTCTTCCAAAGTGAATAACCTCGCATTTGTTAACGTTATACTCCATCTGCCAGATCCTTGCCCACTCACTCAGCCTGTCCAAATCTCTCTGCAGATCTTCTACGCCCTCCACACGATTCACTTTTCCACTTATCTTTGTGTCGTCTGCAAACTTTGTTACCCTACACTCAGTCCCCTCCTCCAGATCGTCTATATAAATGGGAAATAGTTGAGGCCCCAGTAACGATCCCTGCGGCACGCCACTAGTTACCATCCGCCAACCAGAAAAGCATCCATTTATTCCGAAACTCTGCTTCCTGTCGGATAGCCAATCCCCAATCCACGCTAGCACCCTACCTCCAACTCCGTTTGACCCAATCTTCTTCAGCAACCTTTTGTGAGGCACCTTATCAAATGCCTTTTGGAAATCCAAAAACACCACATCCACCGGTTCCCCTCCATCAACCGCACTAGTCACATCTGCATAAAAATCCAACAAGTTCGTCAAGCACAACTTTCCCCTCATGAATCCATGCTGCGTCTGCTTAATCGAACCATTCTTATCCAGATGGCCTACTATTTCTTCTTTAATGATGGATTCCAGCATTTTCCCAACTACAGACGTTAAGCTAACCGGCCTGTAGTTACCCGCCTTTTGTCTATTTCCTTTTTTAAACAGCGGCGTAACATTAGCCGTTTTCCAATCCGCCGGCACTACCCCAGAATCCAACGAATTTTGATAAATAACCACTAACGCATCTGCTATTACCTCTGACATTTCTTTCAGTACCCTGGGATGCATTCCATCCGGGCCCGGGGACTTGTCCACCTTCAGTCCCATTAGTCTACCAAGCACTGCCTCCCTGGTAACATTAATTGTATTGAGTACCTCTCCTCCCACCAATTATATTCGGTAAACTATTTGTGTCTTCCACCGTGAAGACCGACACAAAAAACTTATTTAAAGTTTCAGCCATTTCCTCATTTCCCACTATTAAATCCCCCCTCTCATCCTCCAAGGGTCCAACATTCACTCTTGCCACTCTATTCCTTTTTATATATTTGTAAAAGCTTTTACTATCATTTTTTATATTTAGAGCTAGCCTAGCTTCATAACCTATCTTTTCTTTATCGCTTTCTCAGTGCAGGGTGCAATCAATGGGAAACTCCATTGACAGCAGCGGGACCAGAAGATTCCTCCACCTGCAAACGTGCACCACCTCCCACCGCGGGAAACATGCCGTAGGGAGGCCAGAGACCCTCCCCGCCCCCTCTCCCCCATGGTCTGAGATGAGGTATTAACAATTTAAGGTGATTAAGTTTAACATAGAACATAGAACAGTACAGCACAGAACAGGCCCTTCGGCCCACAATGTTGTGCCGAGCTTTGTCTGAAACCCAGATCAAGCTATCCCACTCCCTATCATCCCGAAGTACACCATGCGACTATCCAATAGCTTCTTAAATGTTCCTAAAGTTTCTGACTCCACTATCCCTGCAGGCAGTCCATTCCACACCCCAACCACTCTCTGAGTAAAAAACCTACCTCGGACATCCTTCCTATATCTCCCACCATGAACCCTATAGTTATGCCCCCGAGTTACCGCTCCATTCAACCAAGGAAATAGTCTTTGAACGTTCACTCTATCTATCCCCTTCATCATCTTATAAACCTCTATCAAGTCTCCTCTCAACCTCCTCTGCTCCAAAGAGAAAAGCCCAAGTTCCCTCAACCTTTCCTCATAAGACCTACCCTCCAAACCAGGCAGCATCCCGGTAAATCTTCTTTGCACTCTTTCCAGTGTCTCCACATCCTTCTTGTAGTGAGGTGACCAGAACTGCACACAATATTCCAAATGTGGTCTCACCAAGGTCCTCTACAGTTGCAGCATAACCCCACGGCTCTTAAACTCAAACCCCCTGTTAATGAACGCCAACACACTATAGGCCTTCTTCACGGCTCTATCCACTTGAGTGGCCACCTTCAGAGATCTATGGATATGAACCCCAAGATCTCTCTGTTCCTCCACATTCTTCAGAACCCTACCTTTGACCCTGTAATCCACATTTAAATTTGTCCTACCAAAATGAATCACCTCGCATTTGTCAGGGTTAAACTCCATTTGCCATTTTTCAGCCCAGCTCTGCATCCTGTCTATATCTCTTTGCAGCCTACAACAGCCCTCCACCTCATCCGCTTCTCCACCAATCTTGGTGTCATCAGCAAATTTACTGATCCACCCTTCAGCCCCCTCCTCCAAATCATTTATAAAAATGACAAATAGAAGAGGACCAAGCACTGATCCCTGTGGCACTCCGCTGGTAACCGGTTTCCAGTCCGAAAATGTTCCATCCACCACCACCCTCTGTCTTCTGTTAGATAGCCAGTTACGTATCCAATCGGCCAAACTTCCCTCTATCCCACATATCCTTACTTTCTTCATAAGCCGACCGTGGGGGACTTTATCAAACGCCTTACTAAAATCCATGTATATGACATCAACTGCACTACCTTCATCTACACACTTAGTTACCTCCTCAAAAAATCCTATCAAATTTGTGAGGCAAGACTTGCCCTTCACAAATCCGTGCTGACTATCCCGGATTAAGCTGCATCTTTCTAAATGGTCGTAAATCCTATCCCTAAGGACCTTTTCCATCAACTTACCGACCACCGAAGTAAGACTCACTGGTCTATAATTACCAGGGTCATTTCTATTCCCTTTCTTAAACAGAGGAACCACATTCGCCACTCTCCAGTCCTCTGGCACCACCCCCGTGGACAGTGAGGATGCAAAGATCAATGCCAAAGGCTCTGCTATCTCATCCCTTGCCTCCCAAAGAATCCTTGGATATATTTCATCAGGCCCAGGGACTTATCGACTTTCACTTTATTCAAAATTGCTAGTACATCTTCCCTCCAAACATCTACTTCCTCCAGCCTATCAGCCTGTGACACCATCTCTTCCTCAAAAACATGGCCCCTCTCCTTGGTGAACACCGAAGAAAAGTATTCATTCATCACCTCTCCTATCTCTTCTGACTCCATGCACAAATTCCCACTGCCGTCCTTGACCGGCCCCAGCCTCACCCTGGTCATTCTTTTATTCCTCACATAAGAGTAAAAAGCCTTGGGGTTTTCCTTGATCCGACCCGCCAAGGACTTCTCATGCCCCCTCCTAGCTCTCCTAAGCCCCTTTTTCAGCTCATTTCTTGCTAACTTGTAACCCTCCATCGAGCCAACTGAACCTTGTTTTCTCAACCTAACATACGCTTCCTTCTTCCTCTTGAAAAGGGCTTTAAACGATGGACATCTTTGCTGGCTAGTAATGCACTGGATGCTTTTGAGACAGAATTTGGAGGAATTACTGTCAACGGAGGAACATGATGTGGAGATGCCAGTGTTGGACTGGGGTTGGAGTTCACCTGAGTGAAGGAGCAGTCCTCCGAAAGCTCGTGATTCCAAATAACCCTGTTGGACTTTTAACCTGGTGTTGTGAGACTTCTTACTGAATGGAGGAACAGGAGGACAACCTTACTCTTCAATCACCTGATCATTAATTTGAAGCTTTAACTATTTTGTGTTAAGTTTGAATTTTGCTTTTTAAAATAAACTCTCTTTTTAAATTTGCCACTAGAGAATCCATTTTGCCGTCTGGTCATGTTTTATTCAAACCTAAATATTTAATTGATTATATTGGGTTACTCTGAAGTCAGATAATTAAGGATTAATATAGAATAAGATAATCTATATATTAAAAGAGAAAACCTACAGTGTTCCTTTCCCAATGTCACCACCTATCAAATCTCTCCATTTGTGATCATCAGTGCAGGTCCTTGGCTCTGTCCCTTGATGCTTCATGTTGAGCTGTTTTCTGGAGTTTTATTTCTCTCTCTGACCCACACTTTGCCACTGCCTTTCATTCTCAGTGTAAGGACAAAGAGGCAACTCTGAAGTCTACCACAGCCGAAATGGGAATCAAAGCCTCACTCAATCACAGCCTGTCATTACATACCCAAAGACTCAGCAGGATCATCTTTCAAAGCATCACTTCGATCAAAGCCATTCCCATTCTCTGACAGATAACATTTAATCACTCCAACTTACAACAACAATGTGCTCTTATATAGTGCCTTTAATAAAATATCCCCAGGAGATTCACAGGATTGCAAATCAGACAAAAATGAAACTTACTTAAACTTTCAGGTACAACCTTGGAGGTACGCATCTCTCAATCAACATAGAACATTACGGCGCAGTACAGGCCCTTTGGCCCTCGATGTTGCGCAGATCTGTGAAACCAATCTAAAGCTCAGCTAACCTACTCTATTCCAATATCATCCATATGTTTATCCAATGACCATTTAAATGCCCTTAATGTTGGCGAGTCCACTACTGAACCTCACAACAAACACTCTATCTGGAGAGGTTGGATTGTTTTCACTGGAAAGACAGAGGCGGAGGGACGACCTGATAGAGGTCTACAAAATGATTGTCGTTACATACCTCGGGGTTCAGCAGGATCATCTTTCAAAGCGTCACTCAGATCAAATCCATCCCCATATTCTGAAAGATAAAATTTACAGTCACTTCAACTTACAACAACAGTTTTTATATAGTGTCTTTACTGTAAGTAAAACATCTTCGTCGGTGACCTATGCATATAAACACCCAGGTCCCTCTGCTGTAGAGTTGTGCCCGGTATTTTATATTGTGTCGCCACGTCCTTCCGACCAAAATCTCTTCACATTTCCATGCGTTGAACTTAGAAACATAGAAACATAGAAAACTACAGCACAAAACAGGCCCTTCAGCCCCACAAAGCCTTCTAGGCCTACCTATAACCCTCCATCCTATTAAGTCCCATGTACTCATCCAAGAATCTCCTAAAAGACCCTATTGAGTTTGCCTCCACCACCACTGATGGCAGCCGATTCCACTCGCCCACCACCCTCTGTGTGAAAAACTTCCCCCTAACATTTCCCCTGTACCTACACCCCAGCACCTTAAACCTGTGTCCTCTCGTAGCAGCCATTTCCACCCTGGGAAAAAGCCTCTGAGAGTCCACCCGATCTATGCCTCTCAACATCTTATATACCTCTATTAGGTCTCCTCTCATCCTACGTCTCTCCAAGGAGAAAAGACCGAGCTCCCTCAGCCTATCCACATAAGGCATGCCACTCAATCCAGGCAACATCCTTGTAAATCTCCTCTGCACCCTTTCAATCTTTTCCACATCCTTCCTGTAATGAGGTGACCAGAACTGAGCACAGTACTCCAAGTGGGGTCTGACGAGGGTCTTATATAGCTGCATCATTATCCCAGGACTCCTAAACTCAATCCCTCGATTGATAAAGGCCAGCACACCATACGCCTTCTTAACCACCTCCTCCACCTGCGGGGCCGATTTTAGAGTCCTATGGACCCAGACCCCAAGGTCCTTCTGATCCTCTACCGTACTAAGAGTCTTTCCCTTTATATTGTACTTCATCTGCCACCTGTCCACCCGTTCTACCAGCTTATTCTTTTGAAGTTTTACACTGTCCTCCTCACAGTTCACAATGTTTCTAAGTCCTGCACCATCTGCAATCTTTGAAATTGTGCCTGTACTCCAAGGCCTAAGTCACGAATATATATCAGACAAAGCAAGAGACCTGTAGTACCTTACAAAGACAGGCGACCACCATCTAAATTAATGAAGGGATGGTTTATTAAGATAAGTAACTAAGTACAGAGAGTGATATAAAGTCTACCGTACTCTACAACTCCCAACTGCATGGAAAATCCACGCTCAGCTCCAGGATTCGTGCGCTCGGGTCCGATTGGCCGAGTGGGTCACATGACCATGTGAGAGCTTGTCCCTTAAATGGGTACGCTGCCACAAGGCTTAACACTGACCCCTGGGGAACTCCACTACAAACTTCCTTCCAGCCCAAAAAAGAAATCCAGTAATCACCACTCTTTGTTTTCCGTCACTCAGCCAATCCATATCCTTGTTCCTGCTGTCCCTTTCATTCTAAAGCTATAGGTTTGTTCACAAGTCTGTCCTGTGGCACTGTATCAAATACCTTTTGGAAGTCCATATACACCATATCCACAACAATACCCTCATCAACCCTCTCCGTCACCGCTTCACAAAAATCCCAGCAATTTAATTAAAAATGATTTTCTCTTAAGTAATCCATGCCTTAGTTAACATGCAGTTGTCCATGTGACTGTTAATTTTGGCCAGAATTATTGTTTCTAGAGATTTCCGCACGACCGAAGCTAACCTGACTGGCCTGGAGTTGTTGACCTTATCTCTTCTGAACAAGGGTGTAACGTTTGCAATTCTCCAGAACTCTGGCACCATTCTGGAGTCTAAGGAAGATTGAAAAATGATGGCCAGTGCCTCTACAAGTTTCACTCCCCAATCCCATAGGATACTTGGATACATCCTATCTGGTCCATGTGCCTTATCAACTTTAAGTACCGATAACCTGTCCAGTATCTCCTCCTTTTCAATTTTAAACCTTTCCAGTGTCTAGATTAACTTCTCTTGTACCAAGGTTTGGGTCGCATCTTCCTCCATGGTAAAGACAAATGAAAAGTACTCATTTAACATCTGCTACGTGTCATCTCAGCTGTGACCTCCTGCAGGCTCCAAGCAGTCCCCCCACTCCTACAATCGCCCCACACTCCTAAATATCAACTCCCACTGCCTAAAAATCACTAACACTGCTCTTCGAAATTTACTTGCAGGTCTAGAAATCCTCCGATCTCTGAAGGAAGACACCGACCTGGCAGAGACCCTGAGAACCCCAACACGCTTCTACAATTGCCCCACACTCCTAACTATCAACTCCCACTGCCGCTCCCACTTCCAACATCTCAGCTATGCCCCCATTTGCAAATCCACTTTCGGGTCTCTGATCAACCCTACTCCTCCCACAGTCCAAAGTTGTGCAGGTTAGCTGGATTGTCCATGCTAAATTGCTCCTTAGCTTCCCAGGATGTGTGGATTTGGGGGATTAGCGGGGTCAATATGTGGGGTTATGGGAAAGAGGGCCTGGGTAGGATGCCCTGTCAGAGATTTGATGCAGACTCGATGGGCCAAAATAGCCTCCTTCTGCAGTGTGTTTTCTACCAAACATAAGCAAATCTTTTCTTTCTTGTCTTAATGTTTATCTCCCTTTGTCCTCCAGGGAGCTCTAGATTTGTTTGCCCTACCTTTCCCTTTCGAGGGATTATATCTTGACTGTGTCTGAATTATCTCTTAATTGAAGGCTGCCCGTTGTCCAGCCACCATTTTCCCTGTCAACCGTTGACAACAATTTGTTCACCCAGACCATCGCACTTTAAAGAGTACTTCATAGGCTGTAAACTACTTTAAAGCATCCAATCATTGGGGAATGTGCTGTCTGAAATGCAGGTCTTTTTTTAACCTTCGACATTTCAGTTGACTCAAGTTGTCAGGTTTACACTGGGAGCTGCAGCAGCCTCTAAGCGGGTTAACTGTGGGCGTTAGTGTGCTAACTAAGCACATTTAAAACAGAGGCAGCATTTAAGGCCCTGGTGCACACATTGACAATTCAAAGTCAGCGCAGATGAGGTCTCGAGTCTCACAACGGCTTCCACCCGATGTTTGGGGGAATTCTCACACACAATGAGATGTACAAGATCATGAGGGGTACGGACAGGGGGAATAGAAAGCAGCTGTTGAGGGGTCAATCACAAGGGGGTAGAACAAAGAACAAATTACAGCTCAGGAACAGGCCCTTCAGCCCTCCAAGCCTGCACCGACCATGCTGCCCAACTGAACTAAAACCCCCTACCCTTCTGGGGACCATATCCCTCTATTCCCATCCTATTCATAAATTTGTCAAGATGCCCCTTAAAAGTCACTACCGTACCCACTCCCACTATCTCCCCTGGCAACGGGTTCTAGGCACCCACCACCCTCTGTGTAAAAAATCTGCCTCGTACATCTCCTTTAAACCTTGTCCCTCACACCTTAAACCTGTGCCCCCTAGTAATTGACTCTTCCACTCTGGGAAAAAGCTTCTGACTATCCACTCTGACCATGCCCCTCATAATCTTGTAGTCTTCTATCAGGTCGCCCATCAACCTCCGTCGTTCCAGTGAGAACAAACCAAGTTTCTCCAACCTCTCCTCAAAGCTAATGTCCTCCATACCAGGCAACATCCTGGCAAATCTTTTCTGTACTCTCTCCAAAGCCTCCACATCCTTCTGGTAGTGTGGCGACCAGAATTGAGCACTATATTCCAAGTGTGGCCTAACTAAGGTTCCATAAAGCTGCAACATGACATGCCAATTTTTAAACTCAATGCCCCGGCCGATGAAGGCAAGCATGCCTAGAGTTTTAGGGTAAGGGTTAGGAAATTCAGAGGGAATTTGAGAATTTATTTTTTCACTCAGAGGGTGGTGGGAATCTGGGATGCACTGCCTGGGAAGGTAGTGGAGGCTGGAAACCTCACAACCTTTAAACAATATTTAAATAAGTACTTGAAATGCTTGAAACACTTGGATGACACTTCTCCACGCCGCGACTGCCTCTGGGTCCTCTTTTCACCCACTCCTCTGTGGTGTGTGATTACTGGTCCTCCCTGCACCCGCTCTCAATAAAAACCCGAGACTATCCAATCTTTCCTCACAGCTCAAGTTCTGCAGTCCATGTAAATCTCCTCTGCAACCTCTCTACTGCGATCACCTTCTTCCTATAATATGATGACCAGTACTGCAAGCAGCATCCTACGTTTGGTTTAATTAGTGTTTTGTACCGTTCTAGCATGGACTTCCTGCTCTTACATTCTATGCCTCAGTTAATGCATGCAATTCAAGGTCCTCTACACTTCTCAGTATCCTATCAATTTATTACCTTGCTTATTCTCCCCAAATATTTTACCCCATACGTCCCGGGATTGAATTCAATCTATCACTTTTCTGCCCACTTGTGCCTGTCAGTGACCTGGCCATCTACAAACACCTTAATCATGGCATCAAGAGCTCAACATCAAACTTGACATATGCACCGACCAAGTGCAGATCACTGAATGGCAAAGAAACCATATAATGCAATTTCAGCACAGAATCCCGACAGTGCAGAACATGTCATTCAGCCCATCGCGTCTGCACTGAATCTCTGACAGAGTATCTTACCCAGTCCCTCTCGCCCGCCCTATCCCCGCAACCCCACACATATTTACGATAGTTAATCCCCCTAACTTACAGACCTTTGCACACTAAGGGACAATTTAGCATGGCCAATTCACCTAAACTGCACATCTTTGGAGTGTGGGAGGAAACTGGAGCACCCGGAGGAAACCCACGCAGACACGGGGAGAATGTGCAGACTCCACACAGACAGTGACCCAAGCTGGGAAATTGAACTCAGGTCCCTGGCGCTGTTAGGCAGCAGTGCTAACCACTGTGCCACCATACCACCCACAGAAAGCATGAATAGAGTGAAACAGCCTGGGTGTGTTCTGGTGACTGTGCACAACACTTAACGCGAGTGTAGTGTTGTCTGCAATATTGTGAATCGACTGTCTGTGTGTGACAGCACGCAGAATGCGTGACTGCAGCAGAGTTAATGTCAGTGCCTCAGTTCTGATTCCACTTCCTTTCATTTTGCAGACCTTCCTTTCACAAAACCAACACTCATTTGCAGAGAGCTTGCATTCACCGCGTTCACCACAACAGAACACATCGGCATGCAACACTAGGAGCAGACTGTTCAACTCATTCTGCCTAACATGCAAGCTCGAGTTGGTTAAATCAGATTTATCACACCTTATCCATGTACCCACACTCCCCGTCTCCTTTTTAAACACCCCAGTTTGTTTGGCACTTGAGGGATTATGAACCAATGGATTCCATATTCCAAAAAACCTTTGCTTTTAGCTACGTTAGGTTGAATTTTAAGATTCCCTTACCTTAGACGCACTCCCTATTTACCTCCCAATTTTCCTCCTTATTTTAAACAACTCAATAAATAATTCCTGCTCAGTTTCATGTTTTTTGTTACATTCCGCTGCATCTACTGTTCCCAAATTCCAGATATTTTTTATTGAATTCAAATCCCACCATCTGCCGTGGCTGGATTCGAACCCAGGTCCCCAGAACATTAGTTGAGTTTCTGGATTAATAGTCTAGCAATAATACCATTAGACCATCGCTTCCCCTATGGGAAGTTTAAATGCCCCAGCCACTTTGAGAAGTTAGGGGAGAAGGTAAGCGTGTGAGAGAAGAGGGTGGATTATTAGGGTGGATCTGGGGTGGTATAGTACTAGTGAACCACTTCTAACTTTGGGTAACTAATCCTCCTAACTTTTGCTGCTAAGTAAGCCGTAACCACCCAAAGTCTCCGACGTTAAATTGGAGTTGCAGAGGGTTCCAGACACAGGGTAATTGCCCAACACAAGTTGAAACTTCCTAGGCAGCCCTCATATGGGGACTTCAAACTTCGGCTCATCCTCCAGGATGAGGGGGGAATGAGCTTCTGCAGAATGGAAGATCTGGGCCAAACGTTGATTGCCCATCTCTCGTTATCTTTGAGAAGGTAGTGATGAACGATCTTCTTGAACCACTGCAGCCTGTGAAAAGTAGGTATGCCCCCACAATGCTACCAGGGAGCTCCAGGAATTTGACTCATTGACGATGAAGAAATGGAGATATGTACTCAAATCAGAGTGGTGTGAGATTTGGAGGAGGAACGCATGAAGCTGGTGCTGTTCTCATCCCCTCGCTGCCCTTCTCCCTCTAGGTGGTGAAGGGTGATGCGCTATCGAGGTCCACCACAAAGGGCTCAGGTTTGTAAGGTGCTGACTAAGATGTCTTGGTGAATTGTTGAAATGCATCTGGTAGCTGGCACACACTGCAGCCTGCGCACCGATGTTTGAGGCAGGGAATGGTTAAGGTGACGGATGGGGTGCCAATCAGGCAGATTGCTTAGTTCCATACAGTGTCAAGCTCCAAAGATGTGGGGGTTAGGTTGATTGGCCATGCTAAATTGCCCCTTAGTGTCAGGGGGGGCTAGCAAGGTAAACAGGTATAGGGCCTGCATGGTATTGTGCAGACTCGATGGGCCGAATGGCCTCCTTCTGCACTGTAGGGATTCTATGATTCTTGAGTTTCACTCAATCGGACAAATGGAGAACATTCCATGTTGCCGTGTGTCTTGTAGCTGGTGGACAGGCTATGAGGAGTCAGGAGGTGAATCATTTGCCACAGAACTCTCAGTCTTTGAGCTGCTCACATCGCTGCAGGATTTATGTAAATATTGTGCAAATTAATAGGAACCGTTTCCAACAGCAGAAACGCTGGTGACCAGAAAAAACAGATGTCAAGTAACCAGCAAAAGAACAATAGGGCAATGTGTGCTGTGGATAGAGTGGAACTGGTGGGTGTACTGTCCTTCCGGGGTCGCTTTAGCTCAGTTGGCTGGACAGCTGGTTAGTGGATTTTCATGATGTGGAGATGCCGGCGTTGGACTGGGGTGAACACAGTAAGAAGTTTAACAACACCAGGTTAAAGTCCAACAGGTTTATTTGGTAGCAAAAGCCATATGTGGCTTTTGCTACCAAATAAACCTCGTGGATTTTCACAGCAACTTCATTGCAGTGTTAATGTAAGCCTACTTGTGACACTAATAAATAAACTGATGCAGAGCAACACCAACAGCGTGGGTTCAATCCCGTACCAGCTGAGGTTATTCACGTAGGCCCCTGTAACAAGTCTTGGGAGGCAGAAATCCCTTCACCAAAATCCCTTTATTCTAACAGCAGTACAAAGAGTGCTATCAGTCAGCAGTCTACCTTCGGGAATGCCAGAGGAACTGACACTCCCGGTTAAATACAAGGAAAAGACTCCCTGATTGGCCCATCAATTGACTCCTTAATCAGAGAGTTCATATTCCAAAAGGTCAACCTCAATGGCCTGATTGAAGTCATTACAGTCCTGCCCCTCGCCTGAGGTGTGGTGACCCTCGGGTTAAATCACCACCAGTCAGCTCTCCCCCTCAAATGACAGAGCAGCCTATGGTCATCTGAGACTATGGTGACTTTACCTTTACCCTGTCCTTTCATGGAGCACCTTATTAAATCCAAGGTCATTGCGGAAAATAAAAGCTCATGATGTTGGTGGCAATTTATCGGTATTGATAGAAGATTGGCTAGCTAACGGGAGAACAGAGGGTAGCCATAGATGGGTCTTTTTCAGGTTGGCGGAATGTAGCCAGTTGTGTGCCACAGGGATCAGTGCTGGGGCTTCAGATTTTTACAATTTATGTCAATGACTTTGATGGACAGATGGTATAGTTGCTAAATTCACTGGTGACACAAAGATAAGCAGGAAAGTAAGTTGTGAAGAGGACGCAAAGAGGCGACAAAGTGAGGTAGATAGGTTAAGTGAGTGGGCGAAGATCTGGCAAATGCGAGCGTAATGGAGGAAAAGGTGAAATTGTCCATTTTGGCAGGAAGAATAAAAATTCATATTATCTAAGTGGTGCGAACGCAGAGCTCTAAAATTCAGAGGGATCTGGGTGTCCTAATGCATGAATCGCAGGTACAGTAATTCGGAAAGCTAATAGAATGTTTTGGTTTATTGAGAGTGGAATTAGTTACAAAAGTGGGGTGGTTCAGCTTCAGTTTTGGTGAGACCACATTTGGTGTACTGTGCACAGTATTGGTCTCCTTATTTAAGGAACTATGTAATTGTGTTCGAAGCGGTTCAGAGAAGGTTTGCTGGACTAACACCAGGAATGGACGGGTTGTCTTATGGGGACAGAGGAGAAGTTAGGTTTGTATCCACTAGACTTTGGAAGAGTAAGAGGCGACTGGATTGAAACCTTTAAGATTCTGAGGGGTATCGACAGGGTGGGTGTGGAGAGGGTGTTTCCTCTTGTTAGAGAATCTAGACCTAGGGGTTACAGTTTAAAAATAAGGGCTCACTCATTGAAGAGAAGATAAAGAGAATTTTGTTCTCTCAGGGGGCGCTGAGTCTCTGGAGTTATTTTCCTCAAAAGGCAGTGGAAGCAGGAACTTTGAATATTTTTAAGGCAGAGCTAGAAAGGGGTTGAAAGGTTATCGGGGGTAGGTGGGAATTTGAGGTTGAGATTACAATCATATAATGCGTGAGAAGGCCATTCGGCTCATCGAGCCTGCACCGACAGCAATCCCACCCAGGTCCTACCCCCGGACCTCACGAATTTACCCTGCTAATCCTCCTGACACGAAGGGGCAATTTAGCATGGCCAATCCACCTATCCCGCAGATCTTTGGACAGGGGGAGGAAACCGGAGCACCCAATTCTGACCTCGGGTCACTGACTGTGTGGAGTTTGCACATTCTTCCCGTATCTGCATGGGATTCCTCCGGGTGCTCCAGTTTCCTCCCACACTCCAAAGATGTTAGGATTAGGTTGATAGGCCATGCTAAATTGACCCTAGTTTTAGGGGGATTAGCAGGGTAACAATGTGGGGTTATGGGAATAAGGCCGGAGGGGGGGGATGCGGTCGGTGCAGACTTGATGGGCCAAATGGCCTCCTTGTGCACTGTAGCAATTCTATGATTGTATAACAGTTCTGCGAGTTGGACACTAACAGTTCAAATGGGCTTTTTTTCCTGGATGTCTGGTCAGAGTTCCAAGCAATGTGTTTTAATAACACTGTGGAGTACATTGCAGATAAAAAGCATTTGATTGCAGCTTTGAAGCATTAGATCTCATAATTTCATACATATTTATATTTCTGTGCAGCTGGAAAGAATAAAATTATGATTTTAAAAATCATTTCGTAGCTTGTGATGATCATGCTATCTGCGTCAAGAAGTCACATCAAAAACACTTAAAACAGAGAGATGGTTCCTGCTGTCTTCTCTCTAACCTTGATAACCTATCCCTTGGGGCAGGAGCTGGGGACTTCCAGTCATCTGCAAACCTACAGAAGCTGCAATGAGCAAATAGTGCAATATTTAGTCTCACCATGTCTCGGTTTGGATCAGGAACCCTTGGCAGCAGCCTTAAAGAGACAGGCCTACTCAACATAATTACAGCAAACACCTAACGCAATGGAAGCCGGGACTTAGTGGTTATGTTCGGAGCCTCTGGGTCAGAAGGCTGTGGCTTTAAGTCTGGCTCCAGAGGCTTCAGCATTGCACTTCCGGAAGTGCCATCTTAAGGAGAGATGCTAAACGGAGATCTCACCTGTTCTTTCAAGTGGACACAAAATACCCTGTGGCACCATTCAAAGAAGAGCAGGGGAGTTATCCCCTATCCCTCAACTAGCACTGCTGCCTCACAGCGCCAGGGACCCGGGTTCGATTCCTGGCTTGGGTCACTGTCTGTGCAGAGTCTGCACGTTCCCCCGTGTCTGCGTGGGTTTCCTCCGGGTGCTCCAGTTTCCTTCCACAGTCTGAAAGACGTGCTGGTTAGGTGCATTGACCCAAACAGGCGCCGGAGTGTGGCGACTAGGGGAATTTCACAGTAACTTCATTGCAGTGTTAATGCAAGCCTTACTTGTGACTAATAAATAAACATTAAAACAATGCTATAGGTTATCTGATCAGGATCACATTGCTGCTGTGGAGCTTGCTGTGTGCAAACGGACATCCTGATTTCCCAACATCACAATGGTGACCACACATCAAGCATATTTTCCAGGCTGTGTGCCACTCTGGGACATCCTGAGGTTCTGAAAGATGCTGGGGGTGGTTTTTCCACCCCGCTGCATCGGTCGAGTAGCATAGCAGGGCGGGAACTTTGAGCAGAAGACTAAACATTGGAATCCCACCCGGTGTCTGTCCATGGGGGGGGCGGAATTGGCCATCAGGTGGGCGTTGACATATCTCCCCTATCTTGTGTACACTTGTATGCAGCATAGGGGAGTTCAGGGTGCATACCCAGCAGCCTACAGCCGGCTTCCTCGGTGAGCTTAGGCTCCCGCACCCCCTCCCCACCAGCCTGAAACTCCCTACTGTCAAAGAAATTGACAAGAGTGTGGGGAAATTGTGTAGGGAAGCTCGCTGGAAAAAAAACGAGTGAAAGACCCCGGATTTCAGACTCCTGTGACACTGAGGGCGGAATTTTCCCATTCCGCCCACCACAGGAATCGTAGCAGGCAGGACAGAAAATGTAACGCAACATGAAAAGATTCGTTGACCTCGGGCAGGGATCTCCGGCCTTGGGGCCTGCATGGCCGGAAAATCCCCGCCTTTATAATTGTTTTGGGTGAAATTGGCCCGCGATGGAGATACAGGTAGAGTGAAGGGAGTCCCTTGCTGGTTACTGTTGAAGCAGCTTTCACTTCAGGGAGATTTTCAGCACCGTTTTGCCACAGACACCGTGCACAGAACAAAGAAAATTACGATGTGGAGATGCTGGCGTTGGACTGGGGTGGACACAGTAAGAAGTCTCACAACACCAGGTTAAAGTCCAAAAGATTTATATGGTATCATGAGCTTTCGGAGCGCTGCTCCTTCATCAGGTGAGTGAAAAAAAAATTACAGCCCAAGAACAGGCCCTTCGGCCCTCCAAGCATGCACCAACCATGCTGCCTGTTCGAACTCAAATCCCAAAGAACAAAGAAAATTACAGCACAAGTATGTTTAAACCATATCGATAGATGAATACATGGCTGATTCCTTCACCTGGAGCCTGCCTGAAATGTGGAACGCCATCACTTCAAAATACGTTGCTAATTTAAAGTGAAGTAAAATTCATTTATTAGTCACAAGTAACACTTACATTAACACTGCAATGAAGTGACTGTGAAATTCTCCTAGTCGCCACAATCCGGTGCCTGTTTGGGTCAATGCACCTAACCAGCGCATCTTTCGGACTCTGGGAGGAAAACGGAGCACCCGGAGGAAACCCACACAGACACAGGGAGAATGTGCAAACTCCATAAAGACAGTGACCCAAGGCTGGAATCGAACCCGGGTCCCTGGCGCTGTGAGGCAGCAGTGCTAACCACTGTGCCACTGTACCGCCCCTAAAACGGGAGCAGTCTTGGGGAAGAATCCGTAGAGATGCAAGAACATGTGTGGGAGCAGGATGGACTGTCCAGTCTGCTGATCCTTTTCCACCATTCACTATGACCATAGCTGATCTTCGGATTCAAAGCCATTGTTCCGCTCACTCCCCTTTTTCCTTGAGACTAAATGTCTGTCACAACGTAAGTATTCAATGATGGAGCATCCACAACCTTCAGCAGTAGATATGGGCATCGCTTGTTGGCCAGCATTTATTGGCCATCCCTAGTTGCCCTTGGAGGGCAGTTGAGAGTCAACCACATTGCTGTGGCTCTGGAGTCACATGTGGTCCAGGCCAGGTAAGGACGGCAGATTTCCTTCCCCAAAGGACATTAGTGAATCAGATGGGTTTTTCTGACAATCGACAATGGTTAAACGGACATCAGTAGACTCTTGATTCCAGATATTTCTTATTGAATTCAAATTCCATCATCTGCCGTGGCAGGATTCGAACCCGTGTCCCTGGAACATTAGCTGAGTTTCTGGATGAATAGTCTAGCGATAATACCACGAGGCCATCACCTCTCCACAAATTCCAAAATATTCACAAGTCTTTTGCTGAAGAATTTTCTCCTCAATGAGCAGCCACTCATTTAAACTTTTATTTTAAACTTTAGCTTAATTTATTAGTGTCACAAATAGGCTCACATTAACAGTGCAATGAAGTTACTGTGAAAATCCCCAAGTCGCCACACTCCAGCACCTGTTCGGGTACACAGAGGGAGAACTTAGCATGGCCAAATGCACAATTTTGGATTGTGCCAGGTTTAAGATTCCCCAGGATAGGGGAAAGAACTGCTCGATATCTCTAATCCAAAGCCCCTTGTATGCTTCAATTAGCTAATGCTATTCTTATAAAGTCCAGAGAATATAGAACCAGTTTTCTCTATCGGGCAAACTGCTCATCCCCAGAGACCCACCTGGTAAACCTTCGCTGTACATCCTCCAGTGCAAGTATATCCTACCTTAAATATGGAGACCAAAGTTGCACACAGTGGCCGGAGTTCTCCGGCCATTCACACCTCGCTGACAGAGAGGATGGAGAATTTGGCACTCAGCCAAATCTCCATTCACCGCAGCGGGACAGGGGAATCTCGCTGGCGTGAACAGTTGCAGAATCCTGCCCAATATTCCAGGGCCAGAATATTATCTTGCTTGGGTAGGTGTACACCTGCCTCGGAACTGCGTGACATCGCACAAAAAAACTTCAGGCCCGTGTCCGAAGCACTCCTGCAATATTTCGGTCGGCAGGAGCACGCAAGTGCCGGAAGTGCGCCCGCTATCAGTCAAGCAGGCAATTTAGCCCATTAAGGGACCAATTGAACACCATTTTACATGACCCATCTACTTTTACGGTCTAAGAATCATCTAGACGTTGACTCGATTCTCTCCCCATAGATGCGGCACGGTAGCACAGTGGTTAGCACTGCTGCTTCACAGCTCCAGTTTCCCGGGTTCGATTCCCGGTTCGGGTCACTGTCTGTGCAGAGTTTGCACATTCTCCTCGTGTCTGCGTGGGTTTCCTCCGGGTGCTCCGGTTTCCTCCCACAGTCCAAAGATGTGCGGGTTAGGTTGATTGGCCAGGTTAAAAATTGCCCCTTAGAGTGCTAGGATGCGTAGGTTAGAGGGATTAGCGGGTAAATATGTGGGGGTAGGGCCTGGGTGGGATTGTGGTCGGTGCAGAGTCGATGGGCCGAATGGCCTCCTTCTGCACTGTAGGATTTCTATGCTGTCAGACCCGCTGAGATTTTCCAGCATTTTCTGTTTTTGCTTTTATGGTTGATTGACCTTTATGGCCTAGTTTCAACCTGGACCCAGGGCAGGAAAAAGGTGTCACGGGGCTCAGGTTTGACTGTGCCAAGGAGGCACGCTTTGCAGAGTTCTTCCCTCCAATTTATTTTTCAGCGGCTCCCTGAGAGAGCGCCGCAGCAGCTGTCACTCTGAGGAAGGTACGCTGGAAACACTGGCCCTTTTCATGGTGCCCGCCCTCCCCGGGAGCACTCGGCCTAGCCAGTCAATTGGCCAGCCAGCGTGTAATTGCACTCCCGGGCCTGGGAACACTTTTCACACCCACCACTGGGCCCGCTCTGTGCTTCAGGCCCAGGTGTGGTCTCACCAAATAATTGGCTCCTACTGCAGCGACATTCCATTTGCAATTTCCCATGACTTTTGCCAAGTTCCTTTGTTCCATGTTCCTCTGCGACTGAAGACAGAGTACTGGGCTAATGGTAAGATACTTGGTAGTGTGGATGAACAGAGGGATCTGGGTGTCCACGTGCATAGATCCCTGAAAGTTGGCACCCAGTTTGATAGGGTTGTTAAGAAGGCGTACGGTGTGTTAGCTATTATTGGTAGAGGGATTGAGTTTCGGAGCCAGGAGGTCATGCTGCAACTGTACAAAACTCTGGTGCGGCCGCATTTGGAGTATTGCGTACAGTTCTGGTCGCCACATTATAGGAAAGATGTGGAAGTGTTGGAAAGGGTGCAGAGGAGATTTACCAGGATGTTGCCTGGTATGGTGGGAAAATCGTATGAGGAAAGGCTGAGGGGCTTGAGGTTGTTTTCGTTAGAGAGAAGAAGGTTAAGAGGTGACTTAATAGAGGCATACAAGATGATCAGAGGATTAGATAGGGTGGATAGTGAGAGCCTTTTTCCTCGGATGGTGATGGCTAGCACGAGGGGACATAGCTTGAAATTGAGGGGTGAGAGATATAGGACAGATGTTAGAGGTAGGTTCTTTACTGAGAGAGTAGTAAGGGCGTGGAATGCCCTGCCTGCAGCAGTAGTGGACTCGTCAACATTAAGAGCATTCAAATGGTTATTGGATAAACATATGGATGATATTGGAATAGTGTAGATTAGAGGGGCTTTAGATTGGTTCCACTGGTCGGCGCAACATTGAGGGCCGAAGGGCCTGTACTGCGCTGTAATGTTCTATGTTCTATGAATCGTGAACTTCCCAACCCACAGACCGCAATCAGTAAGGATAGGCAACAACATCTCCTCCACGATCATCCTCAACACTGGTGTCCCACAAAGCCGTGTCCTCAGTCCCCGACTATACTCCTTATGCACCTTTGACTGTGTGGCCAAATTCCCCTCCAACTTGGTTTCCAAGTTTGCTGACGACATCACTAGAGTGGGTTGGATCACAAACAATGACGAGACAGAGTACAGGAATGAGACAGAGAAGCTGGTGAACTGGTGCAACAACAATAATCTCTCCCTCAAACTTCAACTTCAGGAAGCGTAGTGGAGAACATGCCCCTGTCTACATCAATGGGGACGAAGTAGAAATGGTCGAGAGCTTCAAATTTTTAGGTGTCCAGATCACCAACAACATGTCTGCTCCCCCCATGCCGACACTATAGTTAAGAAAGCCCACCAACGTCTCGACTTCCTCAGAAAACTAAGGAAATTTGGCATGTCCGTTATGACTCTCACTAACTAACCAGCCTCCCATCCATTGACTCTGTCTACACTTCCCGCTGCCTCCGAAAAGCAGTCAGCATAATTAAGGACCCCACGCACCCCGGACATTCTCTCTTCCACCTTCTTCCATCAGGAAAAAGATACAAAAGTCTGAGGTCACGTACCAACCGACTCAAGAACAGCTTCTTCCCTGCTGCCATCAGACTTTTGAATGGACCTACCTCGCATTAAGTTGATCTTCCTCTACACCCTAGCTGTGACTGTAACACTACATTCTGCACTCTCTCCTTTCCTTCTCTATGAACGGTATGCTTTGTCTGTATAGCGCCCAAGAAACAATGTTTTTCACTGTATACCAATACATGTGGCAATAATAAATCAAATCAAACATTGCCCCCTTGGAAAATGGTGCAGAGTGTTGGAAGGATTCTGCAGGCTGATATGACAAACCTGCATTGAACGAATACAAATCCACCACAAATCCATTCCTTGCTTGCTCCAGAAACCAAATTCAAATTCCAATTGAATCCAATTAAGGTCCCCCACAAGGGAGACAAGCAAGATCCAAGCTGACATTACACCCCATCTTGGGCTTGATCTGACACTTGACCCTTACGGCCAACAAATCTGTAGGGGGAAATTGAGACCATGACCTTCGGGAGCTCAGGGGCAGAGCAATAGTACAACCAACTAAGCCACCCTACGTAGGCTGGTAAGTCTACATTTGCCAGTGCAGTTGGGATGGTCCAGTAGTGTACCACAGCACTGCAAAAAAGAAATTACCCCAATTGAAGCACTTAACCACATAGAACTCCCTGAACCGCACAAAAAAAATAGGTCAAAGGTGAAAGCAAGATGGGTGGGGAACTGTCAAACTGAGTCATAGGCAGAAAAAGAATGAGAAAAAAAAAGACTCGACTCCAGCTCAAAGTTTGCACGAGTTTCTTTTGTGGTTTCAAACATTGGCAGAACAGCGAGAGAGAACCAAACCAACAGTGGTTAAAAGAGATGGCATTTTATCTAAAAAAAGATGTTCAATTAAAAAAAAGGATACTTCCTGACACAAAGATGCACATCAAGTATTTGAGAAACAAGTTAAAATGAAAAGACACTGCTACCAATTGGTGCCGCCCTCATAACAGCAAATAAAATACTATCCAAAACCAAGGGCAGGACTTTCCACTTGGATTGGAAGCCTGGCGTTGGGCTCCGTCAACAATGGTCAGCTGACATCAGCTTTACAGGCCAATTAGTGGACAGAGAGCATGCTCACCACCCATTGAAGGATGGAAAGCAGGCTTTGGAAGGCGGGGGCCCCAATAGGAGGCCCTTTAGCACGGGTGGGAGAGAGATGGTTGCTGCATCTGTTGTGAGGCACCTTCTCAGAGCTTTCTGCAAATGGCCACAGCTGTGGGGCCACCCTTGTGGTGGGAGTGGGTGGGGAGAGCAGGCCTGCAGCTGCAGCTTTGGCCAGCTAGGAATCATGGCCTGAAAGTGGTCCTGCAGTGCTGGCCCTCTTCCTGGTCTGCTGGCAGGAGGCAGCTTCCTAGCTCCTGTTCTGCTCCCGATGCCATGCGAGTGGGGGGAGGGTTGGAGAGGCGGTGAAAGAAGGTAGCCACTGGTCAACTGGACAATTCTAGCCCACAGGGATGGTTCTACTGCCAAGAAAATGGTCGCGAGTCAGGACAGCGGCAAGGCAACAGCACAACGGCCAGCACTGGGAAGTTCCTTACCAGTCCCCCCCCCCCCCCCCCCCCCCTCTGATTCCAAACCCAAATCATCTCCAAAATCCTGCCCCAGGTGCTTTTAGAAAATGAAACCAGCCTCAAGAAGTAGATATTGTGAACATTGCTTATTGTAATACTTATTTATGCTTGCTTGCTTATATTCCAACAACAGCTACACTTCATAAGCACTTCCACTGGTCATTAAACCTTCTGGGGGCTTCTGAAGTAAGAACAGGCACTGTTCTTTATCTCTCCCTCCTGCCACCTTTTCTTTTACTATGTCAAAATTTGACCTCAAACACGCTCCCTGTTCCAAAACAATTCACTCTGTGCCCTCACCCTCATTTAGGGTTGCCAACTGCGATTACATTTATTCCTGGAGATTTCATTACACATCTTGCCCCAACACATTCAGCCATGAGTCGGCCAACGCATCCCATCCTTGTGATGCACTGACTTCCGACGCCAATTGGACAGCAAAAAGACTCATTACCCAATCCTGTCTCACCGGGAAGATGATGGTGGAATGGGTGACATGATGGCACAGTGGTCAGCATTGCTGCCTCACAGCGCCAAGGACCCGGGTTCAATTACAGCCTCGGGTGACTGTCTGTGTGGAGATACACGTTCGCTCCATGTCTGCGTGGGTTTCCTCCGGGTGCTCCGGTTTCCTCCCACAATCCAAAGTTATGCAGGTTCGGTGGATTGGCCATGCTAAATTGCCCCTAAGTGTCAGTTAGCAGAGTAAATGCGTGCGATTGCGGGGATAGGGCCTGGGTGGGATTGTTGTCGGTGCAGGCTCGATGGGCCGAATGACCCACTTCTGCACTGTGGGGAATCTATGATTAGGCTCACTGGACTTAGTAATCCAGAGACCCACGGTAATTGTGGACCTGGGTTCGAATCCCACCACGGCAGATGTCGAAATTTGAATTCAATAAAAATCTGAAATTAAAATTCTAGTGATGACCATGAAACCATTGTCGATTGTCATAAAAGCCCATCTGGTTCACTAATGAACTTTAGGGAAAGAAATCTGCCGTCCTGTGTACACTGCTGTGTAGTTGACTCTTAAATGCCCTCGGGGAAGGCCTAGCAAGCCACTCAGTTCAAGGGAAAATTAGGGATGGGCAACAAATGCTGCTCTTGCCAGAGATGCCCACATCCCATGAAAGAATAAAGAAAATAATTGGATTATGTCTGACTGTCAACTAACCAGCCTTCCCCCCCTCCCCCCCCCAACCCCACTGGTAAAGGAAAATGTTCAAAGAAAATGACCAAAAAATCCTTTTTAATGTCGCTATGTCTGCTCGTGTCCAGATTGATCTGCCCCCTTCTCGAGGTCCACTGGCAGTTTGATTCAGCCGAACCCTTTCTCACACTTCTCATCCATGCTTTCAAACCTACCCATGGCCTTAACAGATATTACAGTTTAAACAATCTCCTCCAACTCCACAACCCATCAACCCTCCGTCATTCACTTCCTTCCAACAGCAGTGACTGCGTTACAACCTTCCGGGCCCAACATCGAGTTGAGTAATTTCCACTCCTAACCACTGCTCCCATTTCTTCAGACAGCGGAACGTTCTGCTTTTTCCCACTCACTCTTCCCCAACTTTGGTTCCTTTTTTCCCCCTTACATCACCATCCCTTTAATGAAAATAAAATACTGCAGATGTTGGGGGGCTGAAATAAATGTCGGTAAAACAAGGAGATAGTCATCAACTTCAGGAAACGTAGTGGAGTACTTGCCCCTGTCTACATCAACAGTGATGAAGTGGAAATGGTCGAGAGCTTCAAGTTTCTCAGTGTTCAGATCACCAACAATCTGTCCTGGTCCCTCCACGCTGACGCTATAGTTAGGAAAGCCCACCAACGTCTCTACTTTCTCAGGAGGCTAAGGGAATTCAGCATGTCCGCTACAACTCACCAATTTTTACAGATGCACTACAGAAATCATCCTTTCCGGATGTATCACAGCTTGGTATGGCTCCTGCTCTGACCAAGACCGCAAGAAACAACAAAGGATGTGAACATAGCCCTTTCCATCACACAAACCAGCCTCCCATCCATTGACTCCGTATACACTTCCCGCTGCCTTGGAAAAGCAACTAGCATAATCAAGGACCCCATGCACCCCGGACATACTCTCTTCCACCTTCTTCCGTCAGGAAAAAGATACAAAAGTCTGAGAACACGTACCAACCGACTCAAGAACAACTTCTTCC
Organism: Mustelus asterias; assembly: GCF_964213995.1. Classification (NCBI taxonomy): domain Eukaryota; kingdom Metazoa; phylum Chordata; class Chondrichthyes; order Carcharhiniformes; family Triakidae; genus Mustelus; species Mustelus asterias. The sequence goes on from NC_135810.1 coordinate 114,727,581, forward strand.
CTGATACCATCAGACTTTTGAACGGAGCTACCTCATATTAAGTTGATCTTTGTTTGCTCCCTAGCTACGACTGTAACACAATATTCTGCACTCTCTCCTTTCCTTCTTCCCTCTGTTGAGTGTTTTTCAGGCACCTTCTATTTTTAATCCAGTTCTGAAGAAGTTATATTGGAATCAAAACATTAACTCCTTTTCTCTCTGGAGTTTTTTTTAAAAGCCCTTTCTATATTTACCACCACAATACCTTTTACCATGTAACCTCTCCTGCCTTCCAGCCTATCAGAGATCTTCCCTCTTGTTCTTTGTTCCCCTCCCCACCTTCCCCTGCCTACTTAAACCAGTCAATCTTTAACTGCTGCCATTGTTGGCAAAAGATGATTGACCTGGGGTGGCACAGTGGTTAGCACTGCTGCCTCACAGTGTCAGGGACTCAGATTCAATTCCTGGCTTGGGTCACTCCCTGTACAGAGTCTGCACGTCCTCTACGTGTAGGTTTCCTCCGGGTGCTCTGGTTTCCTCCCAAAGATGTGGAGATGCCGGCGTTGGACTGGGGTAAGCACAGTAAGAAGTCTCACAACACCAGGTTAAAGTCCAACAGGTTTATTTGGTAGCAAATACCATAAGCTTTCGGAGCACAGCTCCTTCGTCAGATGGAGTGGATATCTGTTCTCCAACAGTGCACAGACACAGACATCAAGTTATAGAATACTAATTAGAATGCAAATCTCTACAGCCAGCCAGGTCTTAAAGGTACAGATAATGTGGGTGGAGGGAGCATTCAACACAGGTTAAAGAGATGTGTATTGTCTCCAGACAGAACAGCTAGTGAGATTCTGCAAGATCAGGGGGAAAGCTGTGGGGGTTACTGATAATGTGACATAAATCCTTGGGTTAGGTGGATTGGCCTTGCTAAATTGTTACCCTAGCGAGGGTAAATACATGGGGTTATGGGCATACGGCCTGGGTGAGATTGTGGTCGGTGCCGACTCGATGGGCCTTTTTTTGCACTATAGGATTTATGTCACATTATCAGTAACCCCCACTGCTTTCCCCCTGACCTTGCAGAATCTCACTAGCTGTTCTGTCTGGAGACAATACACATCTCTTTAACCTGTGTTGAATGCTCCCTCCACCCACATTATCTGTACCTTTAAGACCTGGCTGGCTGTAGAGATTTGCATTCTAATTAGTATTCTGTAACTTGATTTCTGTGTCTGTGCACTGTTGGAGAACAGATATCCACTCCATCTGACGAAGGAGCTGTGCTCCAAAAGCTTATGGTATTTGCTACCAAATAAACCTGTTGGACTTTAACCTGGTGTTGTGAGACTTCTTACTGTGTTCCTCCCAAAGTCCAAAGATGGGAATTTTCACAGTGATTTCATCGCAATGTAAGCCTACTTGCGACAAATAAGTAAACCTTAAACTTTTTAAAAAGGTGTGCGGGTTAGGTGGATTGGCCTTGCTAAATTGTTACCCTAGCGAGGGTAAATACATGGGGTTATGGGCATACAGCCTGGGTGAGATTGTGGTCGGTGCCGACTCGATGGGCCTTTTTTTGCACTATAGGGTTCTATGACCTGAAACATTAACACGCTTCCTTCTCCACCTTTTGGCTAAGATCTAGTGTCTCCCCATGTCTGCGTGGGTTTCCTCCAGGTGCTCCGATTTCCTCCCACACTCCAAAGGTGAGGTAGATTTGCTCAATTGCTCCTTAAGGTCCCAAGATATGTAGTATAGGGGGATTAGCGGAGTAAATATGTGGGGTAAGATGCCCTGTCAGAGAGTCAATGCAGACTCAATGGGCCGAATGGCCTCCTTCTGCACTGTACGGATTCTATGGATCAAGCCCAGATCAGGTGCAATTCTTGTCAGCTTGGATCTTGTTTGTCTCTCTTGTGGGGACCATGAATTGGATTCAATCTGAATTGGTTTCGGTGGTGCATTAAGCGCCCTACAGCACCTTAGAAGCTTGCTGTAGAGAAGGAGGCCATTCGGCCCGTCGCGACGGTTCTGGCAGAAAGAGCCAATTAACAGAGACAGTCTGTCCAAAGCTGGAGACATTAACTTTACAGTTGTTGACAACTGTCCGATTCCGGAACCCTCGCTCCCTCTCTCTTTATTTTGAACAGATTTTCCTTTTTGACATCTTAAAAGTTCTGGGGAAGTCATAAAAGAGGTGAAACTTTCTTTTCCCCGGCACTGAAATCGTGAGAAAAGACTGTGCAAACAACTTTAAAAAGCAACATGCATGAGACGGTGGGGAGATTAGAAGTTCCTTACCGTCCGCTCGCACCAAGACAAATGTCAGGCAGACAAAGACCAAGCTTCTCAAAAGCAACATTTTGCAACAACAAAAATAAAAAAGTGCTCCTGGCCAAACTTAAAACAGAGCTTCCTTTCATTAACTTTTAGCCAGGCGGCTGGCGAGGCAGTGGGTAGTTAATTTCAGCAAGTCTATTTCCCCACCCTATTGACACAGCCAGATTCCTGTCAATCCAGCTGACTGACAGCTCCCTCCTCCAATTGTAAAACCCCCCTCCTTCACCAATCCCTGCTTCAACTTTAAAGTTTGCCGAGGCGACGCCCAGTTTAGAGTTTTGACAGATGAATAGTGAAACAGGAATATCCTGGTTCGGTCTCATTGCTGAATCCGCGGCCAAGACCGCACCCCGCGGTGCGGTGGAGCTGGCAGGAGAGGGCATGAACAAACTGGGATTGCTGAACATCTGATCATTGTACAAATCAAACGGATTTAAAGTAAAGTTTATTTATAGGTCGCAAGTAAGGCTTACCTTAACACTGCAATGAAGTTACTGTGAAATTCCCCGCACTCCAGCACCTGTTGGGGTCAACACATTTTAGACTGTGGGAGGAAACCAGAGCATTGGAGGAAAACCACACACACACACAGGGAGAATGTGCAAACTCCACACAGACAATGACCCAAGCCAGGAATTGAACCCAGGTCCCTTGCGCTGCAAGCAGTAGTGCTAACCACTGTGCCACCCATTTTTAAAATACTTTTCCAATTCAATCAAATCAAGTCCAATTCGGAGTCTCAACAAGTTGAGACATTTCCGATCCAAGCTGACAAGACAGGGCATGCAATCCTTTACCCTGTCTTGGGCCTGATCTACATGAGCCAAGCTGATTGGAGTAGGCAGACGTCTCCGCCCCCCCCCCCCCCCAGGCTTGATCTCATTTGCATCTTAGCCAAAAGGCCGAGATACCGCTTTTAAAAATTGCTTCATATGGAACATATGAAGCTTAAATGCAACCCAATGGCCACTACCAAGTGCAGCATCCGCATAACCACACTACTCCACATTTGGAGTACTGCGTCCAGTTCTGGTCGCCGCACTACCAGAAGGACGTGGAGGCGTTAGAGAGAGTGCAGAGAAGGTTTACCAGGATGTTGCCTGGTCTGGAGGGTCTTAGCTATGAGGAGAGATTGGGGAAACTGGGGTTGTTCTCCCTGGAAAGACGGAGAATGAGGGGAGATATAATAGAGGTGTACAAGATTATGAAGGGGAGAGATAGGGTGAACGGTGGAAAGCTTTTTCCCAGATCAGAAGTGACGTTCACGAGGGGTCACGGGCTCAAGGTGAGAGGGGCGAAGTATAACTCAGATATTAGAGGGATGTTTTTTACACAAAGGGTGGTGGGGGCCTGGAATGCGCTGCCAAGTAGGGTGGTGGAGGCAGGCACGCTGACATCGTTTAAGACTTACCTGGATAGTCACATGAGCAGCCTGGGAATGGAGGGATACAAACGATTGGTCTAGTTGGACCAAGGAGCGGCACAGGCTTGGAGGGCCGAAGGGCCTGTTTCCTGTGCTGTACTGTTCTTTGTTCTTTGTTCTTTGATCTTAGCCAAAAGTTCTGAGAAATGTTTTTTTTCAATTAACCATTAGGCTACAGACTTATTTTTTTGCTCCTTTTCTGACCCTTGGGATAAAAATTTAGAAATTATTACTAGTGTTAAAACTTATTTGGAATTAATAATGAGTGATTTTTGATTTGATTTGAGGGGAATTTCACTGTAACTTCATTGTAGTGTTAATGTTAGCCTTACTTGTGACTAATAAATAAACTTTACTTTATTTAATTTGATTTGATTTATTATTGTCACATGTATTAACATACAGTGAAAAGTATTGTTTCTTGCATGCTATACAGACAAGCATACTGTTCATAGAGAGGGAAAGGAGTGCAGAATGTAATGTTACAGTCATAGCTAGGGTGCAGAGAAAGATCAACTTAGCGTGAGGTAGGTCCATTCAAAAGCCTGACAGCAGCAGGGAAGAAGCTGTTTTTGAGTCGGTTGGTATGTGACCTCAAGCTTTTGTATCTTTTTCCCGACAGAAGAAGGTGGAAGAGAGAATGTCCAGGGTGCGTGGGGTCCTTGGTTATACTTTTCCGAGTGGGTCTTATTTTGTATCCAATGCTCCAATGCTCACAAACATTCTGTTAAATTTTTAAACTTTATGGCTTTTTGAAGCTGTTTTAAAAATATCTGTGGGTTTTTATGCTTTTTCATTTGAATTCATACTTAGTAGTTTGTGGTAAGTGGTTTTGCTTTTGCCCTGACATCAATGCTAAACTGCATGCATTAATCCAATAAGAACCTTGAACTGAGTTTGAAACAACGCCATCCATCAATTTCTTTCAGGTATCAGACCGGACCCCAACTCTGGATTCAGGCAGTATTTAAAGTTTAAATTTATTTATTAGTGTCACAAGTCAGCTTACATTAACACTGCAATGAAGTTATTGTGAAAATCCCCTAGTCGCCACACTCTGGTGCCTGTTCGGGTACACTGAGGGAGAATTTAGCATGGCGAATACACCTAACCAGCACATCTTTCGGACTGTGGGAGGAAACCGGAGCACTGCTGACAGGTGAAACTAGAATGTTTAGGGTGGCACGGTAGCACAGTGGTTAGCACTGCTGCTTCACAGCTCCAGGGTCCTGGGTTCGATTCCCGGCTCGGGTCACTGTCTGTGTGGAGTTTGCACATTCTCCTCGTGTCTGCGTGGGTTTCCTTCGGGTGCTCCGGTTTCCTCCCACAGTCCAAAGATGTGCGGGTTAGGTTGATTGGCCAGGTTAAAAATTGCCCCTTAGAGTTCTGAGATGCGTAGGTTAGAGCGATTAGCAGGTAAATATGTGGGGGTAGGGCCTGGGTGGGATTGTGGTCGGTGCAGACTCGATGGGCCGAATGGCCTCCTTCTGCACTGTAGGGTTTCTATGATTCTAGAACTAGGGGGCATAACCTCAAAATAAGGGGGAGCAGATTTAGGACTGAATTGAGGAGGAACTTCTTTACCCAAAGGGTTGTGAATCTGTGGAATTCCCTGCTCAGTGAAGCAGCTGAGGCTACCTCGTTGAATGTTTTTAAGGCAAAGATAGATAGATCTTTGAGCAGTAAAGGAATTAAGGGTATGGTGAGTGGGCGGGTAAGTGGAACTGAGTCCACAAAAAGATCAGCCATGATCTTATTGAATGGCGGAGCAGGCTCGAGGGGCCAAATGGCCTACTCCTGCTCCTAATTCTTATGTTTTTATGTAAACCCATGCAGACATGGGGAGAAAGTGCAGACCCAAGCCAGGAATCGAACCTGGGTATGAATGTAGTACTGCTCCAAATCTTTCTCTTGCGATGGCAAAGCACCCTCGATTAAGTGGTGATCAGTGTTGCATAGTTGCAGTATTTAAGCAATAGTTTCTTTACTCCATACAGATCTCATGCTAAGACATGGGCAGCAACATTTTAAATGACCTCAAATTAGTGGAGAGTGCACACAGAGGGCAGCCAGCTGAATAATAATTTGATTCTGGCTTCTTCCGATTTATAATTTGCTCTTTCAGCAATGTGATAGTCATTATTTTATCTGCTTTGTTACTGTTGTCATGCTTCAACAGAAAAAAAACCTCACTTTCCGAACTATGAATAACTTGCTGTCAAGCAGCATCTAGAAGAAAAAGATCCAACCATAAGATTATAAAAAAATAGGAGCAAAAGTAGGCCATTCCTCCCACAGTGCAAAGATGTGCAGGTTAGTTGATTTACCATGGGAAGTGTGCAGGGATACGGGGATAGGGCAGCAGGGGGGTGGGGGAGGGGGGGGTGGTGATTCTGTGGGTAGGTAAGATGCTCTTCAGAGAGTCGGTGCAGACTCGATGGGCTGAATGGCCTCCTCCTGCACTGTCGGGGTTCTACGGTTCTATGGCAAACATTGGCGTGGACAACTGAGAGATAATCATCGCCGGCCGTGAATTCAGTATGCTGACTGTTTGCAGGGGCACAAGGAGAGGTGAGCAGAAAAGGAAAGGTCTGCTGGCTGAGGGGAGGACCCAGAGAAAGCAGAGGCCAATGAATCCTGCACCTTCTCAACCTCCTGTCTCCTTCTGGAACAAATGAGGAAGAGACTGACATTCCAGAGTGGGGCTCCTTAGCCACACCAGCTGATGTTTAATACAGGGTTAACCACTACAGTGTAGGTCATCGTGATTAAGTTCGAATCATAGGATAGAAACCCTTCAGTGCAGAAGAGGCCATTTGGCCCATAGAGTCTGCACCGACTATCTGACAGAGAGTATCATACCCAGGCCCTCTCCCCTGCTCTATCCCCGTAACCCCACACATTTACCCCACTAATTCCCCTAACCTACACATCTTGGAACACCAAGGGGAAATTTAGCATGACCAATCCACCTAACCCGCACACCTTTGGACTGTGGGAGAAAACTGGAGCACCCGGAGGAAACCCACACAGACACGAGGAGAACATGCAAACTCCACAGTTACCCAAGGCCGGAATCGAACCCAGGTCCCTGACACTGTGAGGGAGCAGTGTTAACCACTCATGCCGCTAGTGAAACAAATGGGTCTATGTTGATCTTAAACCTGCAGGTGGTTACAGTGCTAGAGGAAGGTCATTTGAAGAGTACACATTCTCTCTTCTCTGGGATCTCAGGTGGAATCCACCATGATCCATTCTCCAAATTTTCCCGTTCCATTCGAGATGGTGTCAGGACTGGAAAACCCCACCCATGAGTTCAAACCCTGCCATGACACTTGGGAAATACAAATTCTGGTGAATAAGTAGGGTGGCACAGTGGTTAGTGGCCACGGTAAATTGCCCCTCAGTTTGTCGGTGTGTGAGTGTGTGCCCTGTGATGGACTGGCATCTGCCCTGGGTGTACCCCACCTAATGCCCAATGTCTGTTGGTATAGGCTCCAACTTCCTGCAACCCTGAATTGGAGTAATGAGTGAAGTGTAGTAATTAAATAAACCTCAATTAATTCTAAAAATACCAGTATCAGTGATGGTGACCACAAATTGTCATTAAAACCCCATTGGGAAAGGAAATCTGCCACCCTTGTCTGTTCTGGCCTATTTTTGACTTCAGAGCCAAAGCAATGTGGTTGATACTTAGAATGTTCCCAATGGTGGGGGAGTCCAGAACTAGAGGTCATAGTTTGAGGATAAGGGGTAAACCTTTTAGAACTGAGGTGAGGAGAAATTTCTTCACCCAGAGGGTGGTGAATGTGTGGAATTCACTGCCACAGAATGTAGTTGAGGCCAAAACATTGTCTGATTTCAAGAAGAAATTAGATATAGCTCTTAGGCTAAAGGGATCAAGGGATACGGGGGGAAGAGGGGGATCAGGATATTGAATTCGATGATCAGCCATCATCAAGATGAATGGTGGAGCAGGCTCGTAGAGCCGAATAGCTAACTCCTGCCTCTAGTTTCTATGACATTTAACTGCCTTCTAAAATCACCCTGCAAGCCATGTATGAAAAGGTGGCCCACCATTGCTTCCTCAGCGCACTGAGGGATGAGAACTGTGTCCGGCCTCGCTGCTGATATTCACCTCCCATGAATGAATGAAAAAAGCGCACCACTCAATTCCAAACTTTTCTGGTCCTGCACTATCGCCAGCCATTGCTCCATTTTGAGCCAGATTGTGAATTCTACGGATCCTGGGCAACACGAATATTGGGGTGTCCACAATCTCCTCACAATGATTCTATCTGTTAATGTACGAATATCTTTCACTAAGAGGAGTCATTTTTGCACTAGGCCTCTGAACCCTATGGCCCAATGATACATTGTTGAAGATGCTAAGAAAATCCTGGTATCTCTATACAGGGGATGGACCTGATGTGAAAGCCTCCTCCATATTTCCTTCTTCACTGTTTCTGGCGACTCAATAATTTGCAAATTCAATGAAATGGAAAATTATTCTTCATGGCTAAACTCAGGAATGTTTGACCCTGATCCCACTCTTGTCCAGCCTTTTCAGGATCATTTTCATGTTAACCCTTTCCCTGTTGTTCTTGCTAAACTGGGGAAGTAAATAATTTCCATTGTACCAATCACTGATGACAACACGGGGCGGCACGGTGGCACAGTGGTTAGCACTGCTGCCTCACAGCGCCAGAGACCTGGGTTTGATTCCCGGCTTGGGTCACTGTGTATGTGTGGAGTTTGTATGTTCTCCCCGTGTCTGCGTAGGTTTCCTCCCACAGTCGGAAAGACGTGCTGGTTAGGTGCATTGACAATGCTAAATTCTCCCTCAGGGTACCCGAACAGGCGCCGGAGTGTGGCGACTAGGGGATTTTCACAGTAACTTCATTGCGGTGTTAATTTTTTAAAAGTTTATTTATTATTAGTCACAAGTGAGGCTTACATTAACACTGCAATGAAGTTACTGTGAAATTCCCCTAATCGCCACACTCCGGCGCCTGTTCGGGTCAATGCACCTAACCAGCACGTCTTGGAGACTGTGGGAGGAAACCAGAGCACCCAGAGGAAACCCACGCAGACACGGGGAGAACGTGCAGACTCCGCACACAGACAGTGACCCAAGCTGGGAATCGAACCCAGGTCCCTGGCACTGTGATGCAGCAGTGCTAACCACTGTGCCGCCGTGCCACCCACCCACCGTACAGTTCAACGGCATGTGTAATGTAAGCCTACTTGTGACAGTAATAAAAATAATAAAATACTTTACATATAAACACACTGTAAAATTATTTGTCATTTAAATGTGACGGAAAAGGACACACTTAGCCCCCCGAGACATTTGCTGCATATTGAACAATGAAGCATCAAGTGTATGGGACTGTAATCCATTGTGTTAATTTTCATTAACACTGCTGGGGTGACAGAGAATCAGGCCATTGCTGAACTTATCTGATTATTATCTATTTGAACTCAATAGACAAGCATAGTGCCAGTTCTGCAGTGAGCAGGCAGTCTGGTCCACCAGGTTACTGTCCAGCAGTGAAGATGAAGATTTCTCCCTTCCATCTTGGACATACCGCATTGTAACTCCATTGCAGTGTGAATGTAAGCCTAATTGGATTCGAATAAATAAACATTAAATCTTTTCCTGTGCTATCACCCACTATCAAATCACATGGAGACAGACACAGTCATCAGTAAAACGTTACACTCACTCTGGCCCTGATTGGTCTGTTCAAAAGGTTCACCAAAAATGGTACGCTCAGATTGGCCACCGGACTCAGAAATCGATTGTTTGGTACAAATAGGTTAGCGCTTTGCGATTGGGTGGATGGACAACAAAGAACAAAGAAAAGTACAGCACAGGAAGAGGCCCTTCGGCCCTCCAAGCCTGCGCCGATCATGATGCCATAACTAAACTAAAAAAAAACCTTCTGCCCTTAATCAGTCCATATCCCTCTATTTACTCCCTATTCATGTACCCATCCAGATGCCTCTTAAATGTTGTTAACGTGCCTGCTTCCACCACCTCCTCTGGCAAAGCGTTCCAGGCATCCACCACTCTCTGTGTGAAAAACCTACCCCGCACATCTCCCTTAAAGTTTCCCCCTCTCACCTTGAACCTGTGCCCTCTTGTAATTGACACTCCCGCCCTGGAAAAAGTTTCTGACTATCCATCCTGTCTATGCCACTCATAATTTTGTAGACCTCTATCAGGTCTCCCCGCAGCCTCTGCCTTTCTAGTGAAAACAATCCTAGTTTATTCAACTTCTCCTCATACCCAATGCCCTCGAGACCAGACAACATCCTGGTGAACCTTCTTCGCACTCTCTCCAAAGATTCCACATCCTTCTGGTAGTGTGGCGACCAGAACTGCACGCGATACTCCAAATGTGGCCCAACGAGGGTTTTATATAGGCGCACCATGATTTCCCAACTCTTGTACTCAATGCCACAGCTCATGAGGGCAAGCATGCCATATGCTTTCTTAATCATCTGTGTTGCCACTTTTAGGGAACTGTGGGCCTGCACGCCCAGATCCCTCTGTATTTTAAGTTTCTGGATTAATAGAATCATAAAATCCTACAGTGCAGAAGGAGGTCATTCAGCCCAATGAGTCTGCACTGACCACAATCCCACACAGGCCCTATCCCCACAACGCCATACATTTACCCCAGCTCGCCCCCTGACACTAAGGGGCAATTTAGCACGGCCAATCCACCTAACCTGGTCATCTTTGGAGTGTGGGAGGAAACCGGAGCAGCCGGAGGAAACCCATGCAGACATGGAGAGAATGTGCAAACTCCACACAGACAGTGACCCAAACCGGGAATTGAACTTGGGTCCCTGGCGCTGTGAGGTACCAGTGCTAACCACTCTGCCACCGTGCCATCCTTAGTCTAGCAATAATGACCACCCTACAAGTAGGGTGTTGATTCATCAGTTGGAACAGAAATGCTCTTGATGCTGTGTTGGTGAACAAGGGCAGGCAGGCAGGCAGGCAGGCACATTAACCAATAAAAGAGTGCAATCCCTCCACGCCATTGCTGAAGCTGTGTTGGCTCGCACATGCGTTGGACACAGGCAAACAGGGAAATCCGGTCGTGTGGTGACCAGAACTGCACGCAATACTTCAAATGCGGCCTACCCAAGGTTTTATACAGCTGCAACATGCGAAAAGGGACAAACACATTCCAGCATATTGTTCCAAAGCTACTGTGGAAATGGCTGCATAGGAGAGAGGAATCGAAGTGAAAAATTCAACAGGCCTCGGTGTGTGTCTCATTTCTAGTGAGAGATTCGCCAACAACAAGCTGCAATAAGTCTTCGGAGGCAGAAATCGCTTCATCAAAATCCCTTTATTTACTATTCTAACAGCAGTACACAGAGTGCTATCAGTCAGCAGTCTACCTTCGAGAGTGCCAGAGGAACTGACACTCCCGGTTTAATACAAGGAAAAGACTCCCTGATTGGCCCATCAATTGAATCCTTAATCAGGGAGTTCATACTCCAATAGGCCAACCTCAGTTGCCTGATGGAAGTCATTACACAATCAAATCTTGACAGAAATTTCACCGAAAAGCACTATTTTAGCCAGAGTTTATCCGAATGGAGAAGGCCGCAAGAATGCAGTGTGGCACACACTGTCCACATGCTGTCAATCCCATTGAGTACCTCCGATTTCATTTCAGATTTCCAACATCTGCAGTATTTTTTAAAAAAATTAAATCTAGAAACACGTTCGCTGAGGGGAGACGATGGCCTAGTGGTATTATCGTTATTAATCCAGAAACTCAACTAATGTTCATGGGACCCAGGTTCGAATCCCGCCAGGGCAGCTGGTGGAATTTGAATTCAATGAAAAATGTCTGGGATTAAGAATCTACTGGTGACCATGAAACCATTGTCAATTGCCAGAAAAACCCATCTGGTTCACTCATGCCCTTTAGGGAAGGAAATCTGCCGCCCTTACCTGGTCTGGCCGACATGTGACTCCAGGGCCACAGCGATGTGGCTGATTCTCAACTGACCTCGGGCAACTAGGCATGGGCAATAAATGCTGGCCAGCCAGTGATACCCATGTCCCGACGAATGAATGAATAAAAAATGAGTGAAAACATTGGGTAGAACTGCTACTTGTGGCAGCTCAGGGGATGGTGAAATGATAAAAGTTGACCACCAGCCTGAAGAGTGGCTTCTCCAAGTCTCGCAGCAGCTGATTTTAAAAATGACAATGGAATTATTCCACATTTAATGTATCTGTGAAGACTGTGTGGGACAGAACGGTGAAAATGACCACAGACATCGCCTGCCAGCAGACTGAGGATCTACATTCAGGTCTAGTGTGAGCAAGAGTTTTCAAATGTGAAAGAGCGAGGTGTGGAGCCAATTAAAACACCCGACCCTCGCTTCCCCTCCTCCCCTCCCCTCCACCCCTTGCAACAGCATAAAACCCAAGACATTTGGGGTGGCACGGAGGCACTCCTTCCCTAAAGGGCATGAGTGAACCAGATGGGTTTTTCTGGCAATTGACAATGGTTTCATGGTCACCAGTAGATTCTTAATCCCAGACATTTTTCATTGAATTCGTGCTGCTACCCCACAACGCCGGGACCTCGGGTTCAATTCTGGCCTCGGGTGACCCTCTGTGTGGAGTTTGCACATTCTCCCTGTGTCTGCGTGGGTTTCCTCCGAGTGCTCTGGTTTCCTCCCACACTCCAAAGATGTGCGGCTTCGGTTGGCTGGCCGGCATTTTGCATGGCTTTCCTGTCCTGTTGCCGGGAGGGGTGGGGGTGGCCTTCGGCGGGACTGGAAGATCCCACCAGTGGGAAGGGTTGGAAAATCATGTGCTTCTGATTAAATTGTTTGTAAAAAAAAATAGCTATTGTCAATCAATAATGTTGCCAATCCCTGGGTGTGGGGTGAGAGGAGGCTTGTGTGGAGCATAAACACTAGCAGGCAAGTTGGGCCAACTGGCTTGTTTCTGTGCTGGAAGTCAATTCTATGCTGTTTTCGCACTGCTTCTCTGACTTAACCATTCACAGATGCTTAACCAGCACAACCTGGAACACTCTGCTGGGGATGGCCTCACAGTGCAACTTAACTTGCTTCACTTATGAGCCACCGATGGCTTTCTTCCCACAAGCAGAAAAAATTAAAGATTTATCCTCATGTTAAGAAGCTGCGGGTTTTGAAGTCATTTCAATGATTCGAGCATTAGTCTGAGTTGATTCTAATTTAGTAACCTGTCACGACATCATGTGACTTGGAAAATGTAAATGGGCGAAACAATATTTATACCCAAAGTTTTTCTGCGGTTTTTTGCAAGTTAAGAAATGAGGGTGTTTATTCTGTTGGGAGACTAACTGTTGCTCACGGACATGTCATCTGATAGATTGGAAAGTCAGAGTGGGCGGGGCAGTGTTTAATTTGTTTCAGCTTAACACTAAGCATATTGCTTTTCCAGGTCACATGTCTGTTACTCTGCCAGCAATAAATTCTTTTCTGGTGCCTGAGGCAACTCTTCTGAACAGAGTTCTTGTTTTGCTGCATGTCTCTTTGCAGGGAGGGAGGGGATGGAGTTTGATTGTCTCTCCCAATTAAATATTTCTGATTGGAGAGAAAAAAAGATTATTCAGTCTTCTTAATCACATCATCCAGAAAACACCACTGTATGGATGTGGCAGTGGGGAGTGGGGTACAGTTTTATTTTTGTTCATTCGTGGGACATGAGCGTCGCTGGCTGGCCAGCATTTGTTGCCCATCCCTAGTTACCCTTGAGAAGGTGGTGGTGAGCTGCCCACGGTGGCGCAGTGGTTAGCACTGCTGCCTCACAGCGCCAGGGACCCGGGTTTGATTCCCAGCTCGGGTCACTGTCTGTCCGGAGTCTGCACGTTCTCCCTGTATCTGCGTGGGTTTCCTCCAGGTGCTCCGGTTTCCTCCCTCAGTCCAAAAGACATGCTGGTTAGGTGCACTGGCCTTGCTAAATTCTCCCTCAGTGTACCTGAACAGGCTCCGGAGTGTGGCGACTAGGGGATTTTCACAGTAACTTCATTGCAGTGTTAATGTTAGCCTACTTAAACTTTCTTGAAATGCTGATACAACTGAGTGCTTTGCGAGGCCATTTCAGAGGGCAGTTGAGAGTCAACCACATTGCTGTGGCTCTGGAGTCACATGTAGGTTACACCAGGTAAGGACGGCAGATTTCCTTCCCTGAAGGACATGAGTGAACCAGATGGGTTTTTCCGACAATTGACAATGGTTTCATGGTCATTAGTAGATTCTTAATTCCAGATATTTTTCATTGAATTCAAATTCCACCATCTGTAGTGGCGGGATTTGAACCCAAGTCCCCAGAAAATTAGATGAGTTTCTCGATTAATGGTCTAAGAATAATACCACTAGGCCATCGCCTTCCCTGGTGTTGAGCAAGGACAAGGCAAGGGCTAGGCTTCATATCATCCTCTGTCAAATAATCTCTTGGAAATTCTGAGAATGCTCAGAAATCAGATCATGATGCTTAATTTCTTTATTAACAGCTTAATTGGAGGGAGTAGGATGGAAATTGATGTCTTTCATAGAATCGCAACAGTGCAGAAGGAAGCCATTTGGCCCATCGAGCCTGCTCCGACATCAATCCCACCCAGGTCCTATCCCCTTAACCCAATGTGTTTACCCTGCCACTCCCCCTGACACGAAGGGGCAATTTAGCATGGTCAATCAACCTAACCTGCACATCTTTGGGCTGTGGGAGGAATTGGGTTCATATCACACTATCTGTAACCCCCACAGAGTTTCACTGGCTGTCTTGTCTGGAGACAGTACACATCTTTTTAGCCTGTCTTGATGCTCTCTCCACTCACATTGTTTTGTTTCTTAAAGACTTGATTAGTTGTAAGTATTCGCATTCCAACCATTATTCATGTAAATTGAGTCTATGTCTTTATATGCCCTGTTTGTGAACAGAATTCCCACTCACCTGAAGAAGGGGCTTGCAGCTCCAAAAGCTTGTGTGGCTTTTGCTACCAAATAAACCTGTTGGACTTTAACCTGGTGTTGTTAAACTTCTTACTGTGGGAGGAAACCAGAGCATCTGGAGGAAACTCACGCAGACACAGGGAGAACGTGCAAACTCCACATAGACAGATACCCGAGGCCGGAATTGAACCCGGGTTCCTGGCGCTGTGAGATAGCAGTGCTAACAACTGTGCCACCGTGCCGCCCTCTCTTTAACATGGCAAATTAAGTAAAAGGACAACTCTACCACTCAGGAGCTAGCCCTCATTTTGTGGGGGCTTAATTTGTTCTTTGCTGTGGAAGGTAACGCTTTCTTTGGCCTCGTTATGGAAGGCCACATTTGTGCACACTGCATTTGTAGAGGCAGGGTGTTAAGACCTCTTGGTCCTCTGCAAGAGAAGAAAGAAAGGCTTGCATAATATAAGTTTGCATGTGTATATAATATGTATATATTTTAAATATATATATATGCTTTATAGTCAATGAAATATATTTGAAATAATGTCGGAAACGCAGCAGCCAATTTGTGCACAGCAAGATCCCACAAACATCAATGTGATAACCTGCTCTCATGAGGTTGGTTGAGGGATAAAAATTGGCCAGGACACAGATATCACCCCCATGCTCCGCCTTTAAATTACAGTTTTGGGACCTTCCGTGTCTACCTGAGAGGGATCCCCAGTTTAACATACTGTTCAAAAGGTGCCCCATCAGACCGTGCAGCACTCCCTTGATTCCACATTGAAGTACAAAGTCTCTGCAATTTGGACTGGTAACCCACAGCCTTCTGATTCAGTGTCGGAGAGTGCTACTTACTGAGCTCACAACTTGCTAGCGCATGCATTTTTGCTCAGCCGGGTGGAACTAGAATATTTGCTACCAATTGAGGCTCGGAGATAATTTCGTCTCGGTGCTTATGTGCTGCGAAAACAACCTCAAAAAACGCTTTGCTGCAATGAGGCACTCTCATAGAAATCATAGAAACCCTACAGTGCAGAAGGAGGCCATTCGGCCCATCGAGTCTGCACCGACCACAATCCCACCCAGGTCCTATCCCCATATCCCTACACATTTACCCCCTAATCCCTCTAACCTACGCATCCCAGGACACTAAGGGCAATTTTAGCATGGCCAATCAACCTAACCCGCACATCTTTGGACTGTGGGAGGAAACCGGAGCACCCGGAGGAAACCCACGCAGACACGAGGAGAATGTGCAAACTCCACACAGACAGTGACCCAAGCCGGTCCCTGGAGCTGTGAAGCAGCAGTGCTAACCACTGTGCTACCGTGCCGCCCTCTCTGCTATCATGTCTGGAAAGTGGCATCAAACGTGCACATAGTGAGGTCCCATAATAGCAATCAGAAAATGACCAGACAGTCAAGTTTACTGACCCTTTACCACGCTAAACATGTTTCTTCAGAAGGAACTCTTCCAATGCAGATAATGAAAATATAACAAAACTTACCCCAACTTATAAATCAAAGAAAGGGTTTAACAAAGAAACATCATTACTCCAAACTTGGTGCCTCGCCCTGGGCAACTCAAAGCTCCCCACAATTCCCAACAGGTTCTTATTTCAGGGGAATTTCACAGTAACTTCATTGCAGTGTGAATGTAAGCCTTACTTGTGACTAATAAATAAACTTTAACTTTAACTACAGTGAGTCAGCTGGTCAGCTGACTATTACATCATTCTGTAATTGGTTCCATGGTTTACTGGGTCAGCTGACCCTTACAGTTTGTTGCCATTGGTCACATTACACCCAATACACAAGGTTGTCACCGGTTACATTCTAACAAAACACACTGGTGTAAGTTTTCTCATCCCGTCGCCCACCCCGGGTGGAATAGACAATGTGATGGACTATTGAAAGGTTCGTTGAGCTTGGGAATTTCTGGTCTTGGTGTGGGCGGGACCAGAAAGTTCCACCCACTATTTAAATGCAGGCTGTTGTTGTTGGAAGAATAATGTGGACCAGGCCATCAGGGAGTAAACCTCATTTCTTCAAATGACAATGAGATCTTTTATGCCCACCTAAGGGGGAAAACATTACATCTCTGGCTGTGTAGAGATGCAGAGTAGGCATGGGGAGGCTGAACGACCCACTCTTGTTCCTAATTTGTATGCTCACAGCACCCCCTCACTCCTACATGGGAGTGTTAGCCTGGATTATATACTGGAGCAGGGAATTGAACCGTCTGACTCAAAACCACCAGTGGTTAGTGCTGCTGCCTCACAGCGGCAGGGACCCAGGTTCGATTCCAGCCTTGGGTGACTGTGTGGAGTTTGCACGTTCTCCCCGTGTCTGCGTGCGTTTCCTCCGGGTGCTCCGGTTTCCTCCCACAGTCCAAAGATGCGCAGGTTAAGTGGATTGGTTTACAGTTCCAAGATGTGTAGATTAGGGGGATTAGCGGGGTACATATGTGGGACTATGGGGATAGGGAAGGGAGGTAAAATGCTCTGTTGGAGAGTCGGTGCAGACTCAATGGGCCGCATGGTCTCCTTCTGCATTGTAGGGATTCTATTATTGTGTGATAAAACAAGAGGGCTGCCAAACTGAGCTTGAGATGACAGGTGAGTGAGTTGAGGAGTGGTGGAGGTGGGGTGAGTTCCATGTGTTTTCTCTGTTAATGATTGGAAGTAGATACAGACATGTCAGTTCAATTGGAGGGTGGGGTGATGACTGCTCACAGGTTGCGAGAAGTGATTCATGACTCAATGGGGAGTTGTGCTCACTGCAATTCTTTTCTTTCTGAGTCCTTTAGTATCCTTACTTGCACACAAATTCTCATTCCATCATTATCTGAGTCAATATCCTGGAATTCCCCGTGGGAATGCACCCTGCCAGCAGCCTAGTGCCACTCTTCCTGGCTTCTATTGCCACTTAGCCACTGTGCAGGCCTGACAGGAGTTCCAAGAACCAGGAGGAAGAGAGGTACCAGAAGGTGGTCCATTTATATTATCAAGTCCTGCATTGCAATAAAGACCACCATACCTTCAAAATACTTCATTTACCCAGCACAGCGCTTTGCGATGTGCTGATTTATCCAGAGGTTATGAAAGGCAATATTTTTAAAATTCATTTATGGGACGTGGGCGGGGCTGGCTGGGCCAGCATTTATTGCCCACCTCTAGTTGCCCGAGGACAGTTGCGAGACAAACATTGTTTTGGCTCTGGAATCGCATGTAGGTCAGACCAGGTAAGGACGGCAGATTTCCTTCCCTAAAGGACATTAGTGAACCAGATGGGTTTTTCCGAGAATCGACAATGGTTTCCTTGGTCATCAGTAGGTTCTTAATTCCAGATTTTTTTTTATTGAATTCAAATTCCACCATCTGCCATAGCCAGATTCGAACCCAGGTCCCCAGAACATTAGCTGAGTTTCCTGGATTAATAGTCTAGCGATAATACCACTAGGCCATCACTTCCCCAGTAATATATATAAATGCAAATCCTTTTATTCTTCAGTTGCAGCCAACACGAGACAAATTGGCTGAATGATGCACTTATTAAACATGGCTTGTCAGTTGCCTTGGTGACCAGCTGTAGGGAGGCACAGGAAAAGTTTCCATTTGATGACACAACTCTTCTTGCTGAAGGGAAGTGAATAATCAGTTCTTGGTATTCCACCCGACTGAGAGATGATTTTTATGGCAACAAGCATAAACTTGAATGTTTGCACTGTCAGGGGCATTGAGCTCAATGTGACTGGACCTTATTCTAAAAGCAGGGGAGACTCATTCTTCAGAAATCTTTGCAATGCCCTTGCATTTGGTGTGTCTTGCCTGTGGCTCAGTCCCAACACTCTTACCTCGGAGTGACAAGGCTGCAAACTCAAATCCAATGCTAGAGCTTTGTGTTTACAAAATTGTAGGCTGGTGCTTGTTCGCAATAGCGCTGACCAGAACATTATGGACATGCATTGAGGCACTAGCTGGCAGAACGTTGGTCCTCTCCCTCTCTGGGAAAACACATTAACAAGCCCTAGCAGCCAGGGACCAAGACAAAGCAAAGATAGTTGGAGGAGAATGGAGGTTGCAGGAAATCCTGTGACACTTGGTGTAACTTTAGAGGGCGGCACAGTGGCACAGTGGTTCGCACTGCTGCCTCACAGCACCAGGGACCCAGGTTCAGTTCCAGCCTCGGGTCACTGTCTGTGCAGAGTCTGCACATTCTCCCCATGTCTGTGCGGGTTTCCTCCAGGTGCTCTGGTTTCCTCCCACAGTCCGAAAGACGTGCTGGTTAGGTGCATTGGCCGTGCTAAATTGCCCCTCACTGTAGCCGAACAGGCACCGGTATGTGGCGACTAGGGGATTTTCTCAGTAACTTCATTGCAGTCTTAATGTAAGCCTACTTGTGACAATAATAAATAAACTTTAAACTTCTTACATAGACAAACATCTATATCATAGAATCATAGAATCCCTCCAGTGAAGAAGGAGGCCATCTGGCCCATCGAGACTACACCAACAACAATTCCACTCAGGCGCTATCACCGTAACGCTGACAGTAAGTATCAATTTAGCATGGCCATTCAGCATAACCCACACATCTTTGGACTGTGGGAGGAAACTGGAGCCCTGGAGGAAACCCACGCAGACATGGAGAGAGCGTGTAAACTCCACACAGACAGCGACCCAGCCACAGGCTGGAATTGAACCCAGGTCCCTGGCGTTGTGAGGCAGCAGTGCTAACCACTGTGCCACCATGCTGCCCTGCAGGGGTTAATGCATCCAAAACCATGCAGAGTGGGAAGATGACACCTACTCTATGCACCATTAGCCAGAGCTACCCAAACAACTGATTGACAAAGGGTGAACGGCCAGCTTTCAATTAAAGTGTTGTTAATGGGTGCTTGGATGTTGAGGGGCAGTGCTCATCAGGCAGCTAACCTCTTCAGATGGAGGAGGCCCGGGGGGAGGCGGGGGGGGGGGGGGGGGGGGGGGAGGCGGGGGGGGGTGGGCGGGGAAGGTGGAGGGCAAGAGCTTTCTAGAACCTCTGTTCGTTTGAGGAAGAAGAGAACTGAACAGACAAGACTCCAACGCCCCTTCTTTAGAGATCAGCATCATCCTCCAAGACTAGTAAATCATAGAAACATAGAAGATAGGAGCAGGAGGAGGCCATTTGGCCCTTCGAGCCTGCTCCACCATTCATCACGATCATGGCTGATCGTCCAACTCAATAGTCTAATCCTGCTTTCTTCCCATAAACTTTGACCCCATTCGCCCTAAGTGCTATATCCAGCCGCCTCTTGAATATATTCACTGTTTTGGCATCAACTACTTTCTGTGGTAATGAATTCCACAGGCTCACCGCTCTTTGGGTGAAGAAATGTCTCCTCATCTCCGTCCTAAATGGTCTACACCAAATCCTCAGACTGTGTCCCCTGGTTCTGGACACCCTCTCCCTCGGAAACATCCTTCCTGCATCTATCCTGTCCAGTCCTGTTAGAATTTATATATCTCTATGAGATTCCCCCCTCATTCGTCTGAACTCCAGCGAAAACAATCCTAACCTAGTCAATCTCTCCTCATACATCAGTCCCACCATCCCCGGAATCAGCCTGGTAAACCTTCGCTGCACTCCCTCGAGATCATCCTCACCTGTCACGGGCTGTATGTTTTTCCTGTCTATTTAGCTTCTGCATCATGTTTAACCCATTGATTCATAATAAACTACTTTTAAACCACCTCAATCACCTTCTGTAGGTAATCTGTGACTCCTGAACCCACACCCAAATCTAAAACCTACATTCCCGCATGTAATGTCCTGACTATGTTAGGGGTTGTGGATTTTAAACAAAAAAAAAGACATGGTTTGCACATGTTGATTCAAACTAACAACAAGGTTTATTGAAAGAGATGTTCTCTGCACAGAACTGAAAATGAAACGAAACAGCAGTCTGTGAAACACCCCAATGACATTACCATCAAATCATATGACCAGTTCTTAAATCAATCATGCAACCACTTAAATATATAACAACTAGCAGATATCTAGTTTCACTCTCCTAATTTTGGGCCCAAAGAATTGTGGTTGCCTCTTGGTAATCATCTGCAAAGGCTTCCCATGTGTGTCTGCTTTCTTCGCTAATTGTATGTATTGTCAGCCAATCCTCATCAGACGTCTCAGATGTTACTCACTCAACACTGCATTAGGGGGCTAGCATAGATTTTTGTACCCAAGCCCTGGTGTGAGATTTGACTTTGAAACCTTGTGACTAGCAGGCAGGAGTGTGACCAATTGAGCTACGTCTGTCAACAAAAGGTTGAATACAGGAGTTAGGACGTCTTGTTGAAGTTGTACAAGACATTAGTAAGGCCACACTTGGAATACTGTGTACAGTTCTGGTCACCCGATTATAGAAAGGATATTATTAAACTCGAAAGAGTGCAGAAAAGATTTACTAAGATACTACTGGGATTTGATGGTTTGAGTTATAAGGAGAGGTTGGATAGACTGGGACTTTTTTCCCCTGGAGCTTAGGAGGCTTAGGGGTGACCTTATAGAGGTCTATATAATATTGAGGGGCAGAGATAAGGTAGATAGTCAACATCTTTTCCCAAAGACAGGGGAGTCTAAAAGTAGATGGCATGGGTTTAAGGTGAGAGGGGAGAGATACAAAAGGGTCCAGAGAGGCAATTCTTTCACTCAGAAGGTGGTGAGTGCCTGGGACGAGCTGCCAGAGGTAGTAGTAGAGGCGGTACAATTTTGTCTTTTAAAAAGCATTTAGACAGCTACATGGGTAAGATGGGTATAGAGCGATATGGGCCAAATGCGGGTAGTTGGGACTAGCTTAGTGGTAAAAACTGGGCAGCATGGACAAGTTGGGCTGAAGGTCCTGTTTCCATGCTGTAAATCTCTATGACTCTAAAAGAGTAGTGCCCTGTTCGAATTGCTGTGTCCTGTCTCCTTTCTAAAGTCGACATATGATTCCTCAGCATATTGGAAAAATGAGCAGGGGAGTTATCCCTAGTGTACTGGTCAATATTCATCCCTCAATCAACAACGCAAAGATAGGTCATCATGCCATTAACACATCTCAGTTTGTGGGACCTTGCTGTGTGAAAGGTATCCTATGTTACACCAGTAAACATTTGGCATGTCCTCAAAGAATCTCTGAAGCAGTCATAAGACCATAAGATATAGGAGCTGAATTATGCCATTTGGCCCATCGAGTCTGCTCCACCATTCAGTCATGGCTGATATGTTTCTCAACCCCATTCTCCCGCCTTTTACCCATAACCTTTGATCCCCTTACCAATCAAGAACCTATCTATCTTTGTCTTAAATGCACCCAATGACCTGGCCTCCACAGCCTTCTGTGGCAATGAATTCCACAGATTCACCACTCTCTGGCTGAAGAAATTCCTCATCTTGATTCTTTACTCTGAGGCTGGGCCCTCGGATTCTGGTCTCTCCTCCTAAAGGAAACATCTTCTCCATGTCCACTCTACCCAGGCCTTTCAGTATTCTGTAAGTTTCAGTGAGATCTCCCCTCACCCTTCTAACATTCCTGTCGATTCATGGGAGATACTAGCTTGTGATGGACCAAAACAGAAAAGTCTCATTCAGGAAGGCACCAAACACTTTGGGAAACTTCATCCGGAATGTGCAGAGATTAAGTCGGAGAGAGCGCACCAACCTTCAAACTCCAATGCCGAAAACCTCCAACCTCGCCCGCGGCTGGGATTCTCTGGTCCCGCTGCAGTGAATGGAGTTTTGGCTGAGCGCCAAATTCTCCATTCTCTCTGGCAGCAGGGGCAGGAACAGACGAAATTGGAGAATCCCGCCCCATATCTATCCAAACCTTAAGGTGCCACTTGTCCTGCGTGTGACAGGACCTGCAGATTGTGCACTGGACTGATCTGCCATTTTAGAACCTCCGAGCTGGAATAAAAACAAGTCATCCTTGATCCCAACAAACTGCCGAAGAACGAAGTGCCCTTCTGAAAGATGCCGCAAAAGACATTATATAGAAACTTTATATAAGGTGGCATGGTGGCCTCACTGCGCCAGGGACCCGGGTTCGATTCCGGCCTTAGGTGACTGTGTGGAGTTTGCACGTTCTCCCCGTGTCTGCATGGGTTTCCTCCGGGTGCTCCAATTTCCTCCCACAATACAAAGATGTGCAGGTTAGGTTGACTGGCCATGGTACATTGTCCCTTAGTGTCCATAAATGTGTAGGTTAGATGGATTAGCCATGATAAATCTGTGGAGTTACAGGGTTAGGGCAGGGGAGGGGGCCTGGGTAAGATACACTGTCAGAGAGTGGGGATAGACTCGATGGGCCAAATGGGCTCTTCCGCACTGCAGCGTATCCAAGGTCGGTATTTTATAACCTCGCTCAGGCGAGGATCGTAAAATTCTGCCCGAGATCAGCGGAGAATGCCGTTCTGCGAGCCTCGGTTTCCGATTCCGGAGTGGGCGTGCCGGTAAAATTCCTGCTAATGTCTTTGTTTACTTTTTGCAAGCTTCACATCTGCCTGGTGTGCCCTCGATGATTGGTGTAAGGTGGGTATACACACTGGGGTCAGATATATAGTCCCCATCATTTGGAGCTGGTGCATTGGCATCAACTCATTTTTTTCACTATTGATGGTCGGTGGTAAAGCGAGGTAATCAAATTGTTTTTAAAATAAGAAGTCTCTCTTTAACAACTGCGTTCTCTCATGGTTAGCACTTGTGTCCAGAATCTCATTATTGTTACCAGGTGTGAACAACTGATTGAAGCTGCTTGAATTCTGAAGTAAGTCAAGCTTTTTAAATTGTTTAGTGCAGGGAAATTTGCATTTTAAATACATTGCAAATGGTGTCTTTCACACTGACAACTACGCCAGTGGCAAATGATTGGTACTATTTTTCTGATGTAAACTGCTGCTAATGATAAGTATGGACAGTGGAAGAGATTGGGACTGCATAGCAAGTAAACAAGAAAACCTCACATTAATGTTGCACTTTATATGATAACCAGATGTCCCAAAGCACCTTACAGCCACTTTTAAAATAGAAACAAAGAAAATAGGAGCAAATGCACCATAGAAAGCATTCTTTCTGGTTGTATCACAGCTTGGTATGGCTCCTGCTCTGCCCAGGACCGCAAGGAACTACAAAAGGTCCTGAATGTAGCCCAATCCATCACACAAACCAGCCTCCCATCCATTGACTCTGTCTACACTTCCTGCTGCCTTGGCAAAGCAGTCAGCATAATTAAGGACCCCCACGCACCCCGGACATTCTCTCTTCCACCTTCTTCCATCGGGAAAAAGGTACAAAAGTCTGAGGTCACGCACCAACCGACTCAAGAACAGCTTCTTCCCTGCTGCTGTCAGAATTTTGAATGGACTTACCTTGCATTAAGCTGATCTTTTTCTACACCCTAGCTATGACTGTAACACTACATTCTGCACTCTCTCGTTTCCTTCTCATGAGCGGTATGTTTTGTCTGTATAGTGCGCAAGAAACAATACTTTTCACTGTATGTTAATACATGGGATAATAATAAATCAAATCAAATCAAAGAGTAGGCCATTTGGCCCATCAAGCCTGCTCTGCCATTCAATAGGATCATGGTGGTCCTCTACTCAACACCATACTTTCATTTTCTCCCCATGCCCTTGGATGCTGTTATATTTAGGAGACTTGAGCCGGAGTTGCGGTACAATAATACAAAACTTTATTCAGCCTTCAATGTTACATACTGGTATCAATTCTTTGCTTTCTTCCACAATGCCTACAACTTTTATGACTCCTCTCAGAGGCAGGGTTGTGAGAGTGTCAGTTCCTTACATGGATTGTTTGGAATATGCCGCAGTGGGATGTTACCCCACTGACTGGGTTTATCCCCCACTGATTAGGTTCATGCCTTAGTCACATTCACATGTTGTGTTTTTGGGGATGTCGGTTACTGAGTAACTGAACTTGTGTTGATTTTCACATATACTTTAATTTAGTTCCACAACACCTGCTGCTGACCACAGCAGTTGGAGACAATCCGCAGAACCTAGCAAGTCTCGTTTCCATGTTCGACCTTTGGCAAGGTGTCGAGACTCAAATCAAATCTCAGCATGTAGCTCAGCAAGTCTTTGACATCAGCAGTATGGCACACACAGAGAGTTGGTTCCTCTTCTGATTGTTATATGCAAGCAGTTTTATACATTAATAACCATCTACTCCTACAATACCTTTCGAGTCAAGAAATCTATCTATTTTCTTCTTGAATATATTCAGTAACATGGCCTCCACAATCTTCTGTATTAGAGAATTCAATAGGTTCACCATCCTAGAAGTTTCTCCTCATCTCCATCCTACATGATCTATCTTGTATCCCGAGAGTGTGATCCCTCTAGACACCCCCATCCAGAAAAAAACACATCCCCACATACAGTTTATCCAGGCCTGTCAACATTTTACACATTTCAATTGGGTTCCTTCTCACTCTTCTAAATTTCAGTGAATACAGGCCCATTCGACCCAATCTCTCCTCATACAAAAATCCTGCCCTTCCAGGAATCAGGGGTAGCTGAGCTCAGGCTGTTTGAGCCTCTTAGTTGCAATCCAGTAAAGGAAACGCAAGTCCTGCTTCTTCATTAACTTCCTTTATTTTCTGATACAACTCCACACACACATCTCCAACACCCCCGCGCCACCTCTAACCCCTTTATAAATCCCGGTGAGTTCTATTAAACAATTAACATAACAAATTAGGTCTGAGGTGGAAGCTCGTAGTTAACCCATTCCTAACACAGGTTCCTCACTCAGTCTGAGCAGAAGGCAGCTGAGCCGCAGGTGAGAATCGAGATCATGCCTGCCTTAGGAGCAACCTCGATTCCAGCAATCCACCGAGTGCCAGAGGCCTTGGCTGTTATTGCCGCCGCCTGCTGTGGACATTTGTCTGTGAGGTGACTGCAAGAGTGTGACCCCACTGAAGTAGAGAGATATATGACCCGGACAAGCGTGTGTCTTTGGGCTGGTGGAGGGTGCAGATGAAGATTGTGACATCCCTACAGGCATGAAGGTCTCCTCCGAGGTCTCCTGGGGGCTGGGGCTTATGTCTAGGGTGGAGGTAGGCCTCCCCCTCTTCCTGCTGACACCCAGAATGAAGGAAAGAGAAGAATGAATTACTGCCTCGGCTGATTCAGACATTGCATTCATCAATCACCTTGATTTCCTAATTTCTTGGACCAACACATTCTTCCTCCTTAGATTCTTGGAGGGCCGAAGGGCCTGTTTCCTGTGCTGTACTGTTCTTTGTATTCTTGGGGGAGGACAACCTCGCTGTCAAAAAAGGCATGATCTCGATTCTCACCTGCAACTCAGCTGCCTTCTGCTCAGACTGAGTGAGGAACCTGTGTTAGGAATGGGTTATCTACAAGCTTCCACCTCAGACCTAATTTGTTATGTTAATTGTTTAATAGAACTCACCGGGATTTATAAAGGGGTTAGAGGTGGCGCGGGGTGTTGGAGATGTGTATGTGGAGTTGTATCAGAAAATAAAGGAAGTTAATGAAGAAGCAGGACTTGCGTTTCCTTTACTGGATTGCAACTAAGAGGCTCAAACAGCCTGAGCTCAGCTACCCCCCACCCACCCCCTGCACCATCTTTTCTCTCTCCCTCCTGTTGTGGGCTGATTCTTCCAGAATGAAGACATATCAATGGACTGTGAGCACACCTGATGACAGAACAGGTCATAGGCTGCTAACTCTTTGGTTAATAACTGACTCCCCTTAGGCAGTCCACCATCTGCAAGGCGCAAGTCAGGAGTGTGATGGAAGACTCTCTACTTGCCTGGATGACTGTAGCTCCAACAACACTCAAGAAGCTCAACACCATTCAGGATGAAGCAGTCACTCCCTCCATCACCAATATAGAGTGGCAGGAGTGTGTAACATCTACAAGATGCACTGCAGGACTCAGCAAGGCTCCTTCAGCAGCACCTTCCAGAGTCATAGAATCATAGAAACTCTACAGTGCAGAAGGAGGCCATTTGGCCCATCAGGTCTGCACTGACAACAATCCCACCCCAGGCCCTATCCCCACAATCCTGCACGTTTACCCGCTAATCCTTCTAACCTACACATCATGCGACACTAAGGGGCAATGTAGCGTGGCCAATCAACCTAACCCACGCATCTTTGGACTGTGGAAGGAAACTGGAGCACCCGGAGGAAACCCACGCAGACATGGGGAGAATGTGCAAACTCCACACAGACAGTGACCCAAGCTCAGAATCGAACCCAGGTCCTTGGAGCTGTGAGGCAGCAGTGCTAAGCACTGTGCCACCGTGCCGCCCACACCGAGAACCATGACCTGTACCAGCCAGAAAGACAGGGGCAGAAGCTGCCCTCTTCTGCACACGCCATGGCTATGTCTTCACTGTAACTGGGTAAACATACCGCAGTTAACTCTCTAACAGCATCACATGTGGGTTGTAGCAGTTCAAGAAGGTGGCACCCCACCATTTTCACAAGGGCATTTAGGGGATGGGTAATGCAAATGCTGGCCTTGCCAATGATGCCCACATCCCAAGACAGAATCACAAAATGAGTTTTGATGCGAGTTTGGGATGCGTAGAATGTTCACTTGTTCCAGCAGAGCAGATGAGATAATTCACCCGTATTCCTGCACTGCAGAGTCTTCCTTTGAACATCATGGGCACTGAGCACCCTGGTGAACTTTGATGAGGATTTATCAGAATTGTTTTGGGGATGAGAGACTCCAGTTATGTGGACGGATTGTCAAAATTGGGACCATTATCCTCAGAGAAGAGAAGGTTGGAAGGAGATTTGGTTGAGGTCTTCAAAACCCTGAGTAGTCTGGACAAAGTAGATAGGGAAGAATTGTCCCCTTGTGGCAAAATATTTATGAACCGCAGGATTCATCTTTGAGGCAAATGGCACAAAAAAGAAATGACATGAGGATAAAGAGACACTCTGAAGAAAACATTTGGACACAGTGCATAGTGGAGCAACAGATTTAATCTTGGCTTCAAAGGGGAATAATTATCTGAAGAGAAAACATTAAGTGGGTTCTGAAGAGAAGACAGGGATGTGGAATGAGGTTGACCTCTTCCAGAGCCAACACAAGGCATGATGGTTGGAATGGTTTTCTATGACGTAACCATTCTATGATTCTATTTCTTAAATTGTCCCAGGTCTGATGAAAGGTCTTTACAAAGGTGATCTTTATTCCTTCCATCTCAGATGCTGCCAAATGTACTGTTTATTTCCAGCGTGTTCTGTTTCTATATCAAGCTAATGACTCATTGTAATTACTAGGCAAATGTTCCCTTTCACCGTTGCTGCTGCTTCCAGGTATCATTTAAAAAACAGTGGAATGAATTTAATGAAGTTAATCTGATTTGGTGGTCTGGCAATGCCTCAATTTAAACATTCTCAATCACTGCTGCCTCACAGCGCCAGGGACCCGCATTCAATTCAGGCCTCGGGTCACTGTCTGTGTGGAGTTTGCACATTCTCCACGTGCCGTTGTGGGTTTCCCCTGGGTGCTCCAGTTTCCTCCCACACTGCAAAGGTGTGTGGGTTATGCTAAATTGTCCCTTAGTGTCAGGGGCTTTAGTGGGGTAAGTCCGTGAGGTAAATCCATGGGGTTACGGGGATAAAGCCTGTCGGTGCAATCTCAGTGGGCCAAGTGGCCTCTTTCTGCACTGTAGGGACTCTATGATTCTTTCCAAATCCTCCTTGGCCTTGTCCCTTTTTATCTCTGTAACTTCGTCAATCTGAGGTGGCATGGTGGCACAGTGGTTAGCACTGCTGCCTCACCACGCCAGGGACCTGGATTCGATTCCCGGTCACTGTCTGTGTGGAGTCTGCATGGGTTTCTCCCGCAGTTCAAAAGACGTGCTGGTTAGGTGGATTGGCCATGCTAATTTCTCCCGCGGTGTACCCAAACAGGCGCCGGAGTGTGGCAACTCGGGGATTTTCACAGTAACTTCATTGCACTGTTAATGTAAGCCGATTTGTGGCGCTAATTTAAAAATGGGCAGCACGGTGGCACAGGTGGTTAGCATTGTTGCCTCACAGCACCAGGGACCCGGGTTCAATTCCGGCCTCGGGTCACTGTCTGTGTGGAGTTTGTACATTCTCCCCGTGCCTGCGTGGGTTTCCTCCGGGTGCTCTGGTTTCCTCCCACCGTCCAAAGGTGTGCAGGTTATGTTGGTTGGCCATGCTAAATTGCTCCATAGTGTCAGGGAGGTAAATACGTGAGGTTAAGGGGATAGGGCCTGGGTGGGACTGTGGTCGGTGCAGACTTGATGGGCTGAATGGCCTCCTTCTGCACTGTAGGGATTCTGTGATTCTATTCTATGATTCTTTCTGAGATTTCTGCACTTCTCCACTTCAAGCCTGTTGAGCATCCCCGATTAGAACCATAGAACCATAGAAAATTACAGCTCAGAAACAGGCCTTTTGGCCCTTCTTGTCTGTGCCGAACCATTTTTTGCCTAGTCCCACTGACCTGCACTTGGACCATATCCCTCCACACCCCTCTCATCCATGAACCCATCCACGTTTTTCTTAAATGTTAAAAGCATTTACCACTTTATCCGGCAGCTCATTCCACACTCCCACCACTCTCTGCGTGAAGAAGACCCCCCTAATATTCCCTTTAAACTTTTGTAATTGCTCCGTTGCTGGTGGTTGGTGTCTTCAGTTTCGCAGGCCCGAAGCTCCGGAACGCTCTCCCTCAACCTCTCTACTTAGCTCTGCTCCTTATAACTTACCTCTTTGACCGAGTTTTTATGGTCACCTGTCTCATTCCGTGGCTCCCTGCGAGCTGCTGTGATCTGGAATACATAGCCTGTGGGGTGGTAGAAGTAGGTTCAGTCATAGTATTCGGAAGGGAACCAAATCATGCAAATTTGTGAAGACTTGGGGAAAGAGCAGGGAATTGGGACTAATAGGATAGCTCTACCAAAAAGCCAACATTGGCACAATGGGCCAAATAACCTCCTGCTGTGCTGCATCAGTCTACAATTTCTATAATTTGTAAACATGCCTTCCGGCAGGAAGGATGCAAAACATGTCACATGATTACTAATGCGAGCTTGGTGCAGCTGTCTTGTTTTCTGCTGAGCATTTGGTATCAGTGTCATTGTCCATATTCTGCACAATATAGCTGGTAGCCATCTGTCAGTAGCAAGGAAGTAAATAATGGATGATCTCTCTTTTGTTTGCCTGGCTACACATTAATTAAAAGGTGTTAAAATTTGTAGAGAAGCTTCCTGCCCTTTCCCACCCCATCCATCCTCACACTGACTGATCCTTTATGAAATGCAAACCTGAATTCAGAACTCATTGCCTATTTCCCCATTGCGGGGTCTTGCCCCAGATTAACATTTATCAACATTTATCATCTATCTGATGAAGAGTCATCCTGACTCGAAACATTGGCTCTAATCTCTCTCCACAGATGCTGTCAGACCTGCTGAGATTTTGCAGCATTTTCTGTTTTTGTTTCAGATTACAGCATCCGCAGTAATTTTCTCTTAACATTTATTAGCAGTGTTTTGGAGACATTTCAGTACCCCTGGCCTATTGTTTATTGCAGAGTTTTAACAACGGATCAATGACTGTGTCAAAATAATGGATAAAGGAATCTGTGCACAAACGTATTTAACCACTGTTCCACAAGATTAAATCAAGTGATGCCACTCATAGTTTTAGGCCCAAAATGGCTTGACTGCTTTGTTGACATGCTCCCTTAGCAGGAGTGCAGAAGAAGGGCCCAGAAATAGGCCAGGGTAGGCTGTGAGCCAGCCTACGTTTCAAATTCCAGCTTGCTTTCAATCTGAAGAAACCTCTGCCAATGCAGTGCCCTGGACACCAAGAAAAACGAATGGTAATTTTTATTGTAAATAGAAGCGAGGCTTCCCTGGTAGTACTCCCACTGCTGAGTCAGAAGGCTATTGGTACAAATCTCACTCCAGGACTTCAGCATTGTGATCGAGGCCTACACTCCAATGCAGTGTTGAGGGACTGCTACAATGTCAGAGGAACTGTCTTTCAGATGAAGCATTAAACCGAGGCCCATCTTAGAGTTAAAGTTTATTTATTAGTGTCACAAGTAAGGCTTACATTAACACTGCAATGAAGTTACTGTGAAATTCCCCTAGTTGCCACAATCCGGCACCTGTTCGGGTCAATGCACCTAACCAGCACGTCTTTCAGAATGTGGGAGGAAACCAGAGCACCCGGAGGAAACCCATGCAAGACGCCGGGAGAATGTACAAACTCCAAACAGACAGTGACCCAAGCCGGGAATCGAACCCGGGTCCCCGGCGCTGTAAAGCAGCAATGCTAACCACTGTGCCACCGTGCCGCCCATCTGCTCTCTCAGCTGGTCAAAATGGCATGAATTCTGAAAGAGCAGGTGAGTAATCCAAGTTGTTCTAGCCAATATTTATCCTTCAATTAACATCACAAAGATGGATTGTCTGGTCATTACCACATTCCCATTTGTAAGAGTTTGCTGTATTCAAACCAGCTGCCGCATTTCCCACATTACAACAGTGACGATACTTCAAATAATTCATTGGCCGCAAAGCACTTTGGGATATCCACTAATGCCAGGTGACTTTTGGATACCATATTTAAATTGCCAATCAGTCTTGTCAATCTATTTGACAATAGCAGACATCACAGTAGACCTTGTCCTGGCACAATAGGAAAATAAAACAAGACTTGTACTTATATTATTGTATTTTTCATAACCTCAGTATGCCTCAATGCACTTTACAACCAATTAGGTAGTTTCATAGTCATTACTGTAATGTAGAAAACACGGAAACCAATTTGTGACACAAGCACACACAAGAAATAAATACTGGATCATGCATTTGTACAGCACAGAATGAGGCCATTCAGCCCATCATGCCTATCCCAGCCCTTTGAAACAGTCATTCAATTAGTCCCACTCCCTGCTCTTTGCCCTGCAAATCTTTCACTTTGATAGTTACAATTGAATCTTTCCTCATCGCCTTTTAAGCCATTACATTGGTGGCAGAATTAGAGACCCTTAATTTTAACCTGTGCCGAAGCAATACCTCAAAACTTGATCATTTTCAATGACATCACTTCTCATTCTTTGAAACCTAAGTTAGTACCAGCCCAACTTCCCTTGCTTTTCCTGATAAGCCATGGAAATATAGGAACATTGAAACTAGAAGCAGGAGTAGGCCATTCAGCCCTTCGAGCCTGCTCTGCCATTCATTTTGATCATGGCTGATCATCAAATTCAATATCCTGATCCCCCTTTCTCTCATATCCCTTGATCCCTTTAGCCCCAAGAGCTATATCTAATTTCATCTTGAAATCAGACAACGTTTTGGCCTCAACTACTTTCCGTGGAAGTGAATTCCACACATTCACCACCCTCTGGGTGAAGAAATTTCTCCTCACCTCATTTCTAAAAGGTTAACCCTTATCCTCAAACTATGACCCCTAGTTCTGGACTCCCCCACCATTGGGAAAATTCTTTCTGAATCTACCCTGTCCAACCCTGTTAGAATTTTATAAGTTTCTATGAGATCCCCTCTCACTCTCCTAAACTCCAGTGAATATAATCTAATTTAGTCTCTCCTCATATGACAGACCTGCCATCCCAGGAATCAGACGGGCAAACTTTCACTGTAGTCCCTCTATAGCAAGGACAGCCTTCCGCAGATAAGGACACCAAAACTGCACTCATTATTCCAGATGTGGCCTCACTAATGCCCTATGCAATTGCAGCAAAACATTCCTATTCCTACACTCAAATCCTGTCGCTATGAAGGGAGTTGTGTTCACAAACTGGGCATACAAAGACACAAACTCAATTTACAAAATAATGGTTGGAATGTGAGTCTTTACAGGTACCATTATTTTGTAAATTGAGTTGTGTTTTTATATGCCCTGTTTGTGAACAGAACTCCCACTTACCTGATGAAGGAGCAGCGCTCCGAAACTAGTGGCTTGTGCTACCAAATAAACCTGTTGGACTTTAACCTGGTGTTGTGAGACTTCTTACTGTGTTTACCCCAGTCCAACGCCGGCATCTCCACATCATGGCTATGAAGGCGAACATACTCATTCCAAGCATTAGCCTGGTGAACCTTCTCTGAACCAATGCTCTAATTTTAGCAAGACTTTCCTACTTTTATACTTCATTTCCTTTGTAATAAAGGTCAACATACCATTTGCCTTTCTAATTATTTGCTGTATATGCATGCTAACTTTTTGTGCTTCATGTACCGGGACATCCAGATCCCTCTGAACCACAGCATTCTGCAGTCTCCCTGAATTTAAATAATATTCTGCATTTCTATTCTTCCTGCCAAAGTGGACGTCCTCACAATTTCCCACATTATAGTGTTATAGTTCATTATCGTGTTATTGTTAAAAACTTACTAGGAAAGGAGCCGTTTCCCAATGTTAGCACTGGTGATCCAGTCAACTGAAATGAGAATGGTTTCTAAAACATTCCTTGCTAGACCTTTGAAGTGAGCTTCATCGTGGCTGGTAGCTACAAGTGGTTAGCACTGCTGCCTCACGGCGCCAGGGATCAGGGTTCGATTCCAGCTTCGGGTGACTGTCTGTGTGGAGTTTGCACGTTTTCCCCGTGTCTGTGTGGATTTCCTCTGGGTGCTCCGGTTTTCTCCCACAGTCCAAAGATGGGGTGGATTGACTATGGTAAATTGCCCCTTGGTGTCCAAAGATATGTAGGTTAGGGGGATGAGCAGGGTAAATATGTGGGATTACAGGAAAGGGCCTGAGTGGGATGCTCTGTCAGAGAATCGGTGTAGACTGGATGGATTGAATGGTCTCCTTTTGCACTGTAGGGATTCTATGGAGACCATTATTGATGTTACCACTGATTACCCACAATGTTGCTCCTGTTGAGTCTCATAGGTGCAGCAGCGTTACAGTCTTGGCCCTCAGTTGGGGTTCAGCTCAAGACCAGTCAGACTCGTCTGTTCCTTCTCAATATTTGCTGGTTTGACTCCTGCTTAGAATCAACAACAAAGGAAAGTACAGCACAGGAACAGGCCCTTCAGCCCTCCAAGCCTGTACCGATCATGATGCCCTAACGAAACTACAAAAAAGCCCTTACTCAGTCTACATCTCTCTATCCCCTCCCTATTCAGGTACCCATCCATGTTGCTAATATTGCTTCCACCACTTCCTCTGGCAGTGCGTTCCAGGCACCCTGGTTTTACTTTGCTGGCTGTTTTTTTTTTATAAAATGCATTGACCTCAACAGTTCTAGAATTAGGAATGATTTATCAATGAGGAACCACTTCCTAAAATAGACCTTACTAAAACTGCTGGTGCAGCTGGCAAACTCCAGCAGCTGCAAACATATTGGCACAGACAGCGGAGGGCATTTGACAGACTCCACTTACATAACCTCTGCTTAAAATTGGGCTCTTCCAAAATGCTGCCACTGTTATCCTAACTCACGCCAATTCCCATTCACCTAGCACACCTGTACGCACTGACTTCTGTTGGCTGTGAAGTGGTTAGCACTGCTGCCTCTCAGCGCCAGGGACCCCGGTTCGATTCCCGGCTTGGGTCACTGTCTGTGCAGAGTCTGCACGTTCTCCCCGTATCTGCGTGGGTTTCCTCCGGGTACTCTGGTTTCCTCCCACAGTCCGAATAACGTGCTGGTTAGGTGCATTGGCCATGCTAAATTCTCCCTCAGTGTAACCCGAACAGGCACCGGAGTGTGGCGGCTAGGGCATTTTCACAGTAACTTCATTGCATTGTTAATTGAAGCCTACTTGTGACATTAATAAATAAACTTTTAAACTTAAGACCGACAACATTAAAATTCTCATTCTTACATTCAAATTCCTCCATGGTTTAGTCACTATCTTTAGCCCTAAACCTCTCCGAGATCTCCAACTGGAAGCTCTTCTGCACATCCAATTGTAATTGCTCCACTGTAGCATATTTTCAGCTGCCTAGGTCCTAAGATCTGCTATTCCCTTCAGAAACATTTTGCTCATCGACCTCTCTCTGTTCCTTTAACCTGCTCCTTCAAACCTACCTCTTAAGCAAAGCTCTTCATAGAATCCCTGCAGTACAGAAGGAGGCCATTTGGCCCATCGAGTCTGCACCAACCCACCCAGGCCCTATTCCCGTAACCCCACATATTTACCCTGATAATCCCCTGACACTAAGGGACAATTTAGCGTGGCCAATCCACCTAACCCGCACATCTTTGGACTGTGGGAGGAAACCGGTGCACCCAGAGGAAACCCACACAGACACGGGGAGGACGTGCAAACTCCACACAGACAGTGACCTGAGGCCGGAATTGAACCTGGGTCCCCGGCACTGTGAGGCAGCAGTGCTAACCACCGTGCTGTCATGCCCTCCTTTTGGTCATTTGGTCAAAACTTATTCACACAGCGAATGGTTGGAGTCTGGAATGCACTGTCTGGAAGTGTAGTGGAGGCAGGTTCAATTGAGTCAATCAAGTGGAAGTTAGATAATTGCTCGAATAGAAACAATGTACAAGGGTACAGGGAATCAGCAGGGAAATGACACTAAGCCATGACTTATTTGGAGAGCTGATGCAGACATGATGGGCTGAATGGCCTCCTTCTGCACCCCAACAAATCTGTGATCTGTCCTAATTTCTCATTAAGTGACCCGGTCATGCGTGTGTGAATATCTTTTGGATGGTTCTCATTAAAGACAATAAATAAATGCAATTTATTGGTGTTGTGCTGCTCAAGGAGTGTAATTCACAAAATGGTTAGCATTGCTGCCTGCGCCAAGGACCCAGGTTCGATTCCCGGCTTGGGTCACTGTCTGTATGGAGTCCGCACATTCTCCCCGTGTCTGCATGGGTTTCCTTCGGGTGCTCCGGTTTCCTCCCACGGTCTGAAAGACGTGTTGGTTAGGTGCATTGACCATGCTAAATTCTCCCTCAGTGTACCCGAACAGGCGCCAGAATGTGGCGACTGGGGGATTTTCACAGTAACTTCATTGCAGTGTTAATGTAAGCCTACTTTGTGACACAAATAAATAAACTTTAGTTCAATATTTTAAAATCCCGACCTGACGAGTTGGCACGCTGATCCTACCTGACACCTTATCCCCCAACCCCTCACCAAGCTTTTGCGTTGTGTATTATGAATAAGGGGTGTAACCTGAAAGAATTCAGAGGGATTGATTTTCAGTAATAGCACTGTAAAAATATCCTGGCTGAACTGCTCTGCACAAGTCAATCCCCCACTGGCTTAATTAAACCATCCAATTATCCTGTGTTGTTATTGTAATGTACAGGGGAAATTACTCTGGTCCTTTATATGTAGCAATGTTGTAAACAGGTCCACGGAAGTTTCCTCTGGCTAGTATTCCTGGTGAAATTGTAAATGGTTTGCTTTAAAAAAAAAGCCATTTTTTGTCCACCGTGAATAATGAACTGTTTGTACGGAACATTATTTCACAGTAAATTAAATAGCAATGATTAATATTAATTTCAGATACAATTTAAGAAAGAATGGACCAACAAGAGGCAAAGGTGGGAGATGGGTAACAACCTGTGCACAACCCATTTATCGTTGAATCTCTTTATCAAAGCAATTTCCAGTAGGTATCACTCAAGGAGTGGGAATCCTGGTTGATACATTTTCCTCTTCAGCCCAGTGGTGTTGTGGTTCAATGTCATCCTCCCAACATCACTGTAGTTAAAATCAGTTGTCTTCACAGACAGGTTTGAATCTGTCTGGAAGTGTAACATTTGAAGTAATGTTTCAAGTGTATTATAAACGTGGATCACAGCATTATATCAAAATTACCTTGGTCCAAATAAGGACAAAAGTGCTGAATAGAAAGGGTGAGGTGAGAGTCACATCAAGTCAGCATTTGACCATGTGTGGCATCAAGGAACCCTAGCAAAACTGAAGTCAATGGAAAGCAGGGAAGGGTCTCCACTGGTTTGAGTCATACCAAGCATAAAGGAAAATGGTTGTGGTTGTTGGAGATCAATCATCTCAGCCCCGAGACATAAAGGGTAGGATATTACGGTCTCCCTCGGGCGAGACAGGAAATTCCCGCCCGAGGTCAACGGAGATTTCCGTTGTCGGATCCTCGCCCGCTCCGATTCCATGACAGGCGAGGGTAGAATTCTGGCCAAAGTGTTAGATAGAACCCTAGATCGTTTATAAAGGCAATGGTGATAACTTTGATTCTGGGACATGTTGTAAAGTGTATTTTCTTTCAGTGCCTTGTACAGTTTTACTTGGAGCCGGTGTACCTGGCCACTGCCTTTGTCCTTTCCAACATGGCATGCTTGGCCAATTCCCCGGGTGGCAGCAAGCGCATGGCGGGTTGGATCTCCCGGGATCCGATGGTATACGTTGTAATGGGCCAGGTGGGAAGCCTCACTCGTGATGCGCTCGAAGATGTTATTGACGAATGAGTTCATGATGCTCACGGCCTTGGAGGAGATGCCGGTGTCATGGTGAACCTGCTTCACACTTTGTAGATGTAGATGGAGTAACTCTCCTTGGACCTCCTCCTCTTCTTGCCACTTTTCGTAGGCGGTTCCTTCAGGGTTTTCTTGGCAGCCTTCTTGAAAGCTTGTACTTTCTTTACTTCAGGCATGGTGCAGGCAGACTGCAGGATATCATATTAGACCTGGTCAGAAACCACACCCAACCAAGTCCCTTTCCATTGAAGTCAGTTAAGCTGAAGTATTGTGTCAGGGCTGGTGCCCTGATGGCTTTATTTGTACAGGTAGTACCTAGAATTGAGCTATAAAAGCTGGTAAGATCAAAGGTTTGAACCTTGGTCTGTGTAAAGTCAGTCAAACTCAGTCAGGATAACAATGCAGAGATACAACAATTATTGCAGGGGTGGGGTTCAATATAACAACGTGTTTAGAATCTTGCCAGACATTAAGCAACAGCTACTATTCATGCAGCTGGTTTCGACCAACTATTCAGATGGATATAACTATGAGGCACATGCACCATCAAGAACCAACACCTTTACTTAATTGGCTGTAAACCGCTTTGGAATGTCTTGAGATTGTGAAAGGTGATAACTAAATTTAAGTTATCTTTTGAAAGGTTAATCTGTCTTTTCCCTTTAAAATGATGACTAATGCAGTGTGTTTTCAAGTGTTCAAAAGGGTGTAAATTATGAGGACGTGTTGCATAGGTGGGCTTGTAGTGCCTGAAATAGAGACGATAAGACGTTATCTAAATGAGGTATTCAAAACAAAGAACAAAGAAGTGTACAGCACAGGAACAGGCCCACAAAGTCTGTGCCAACACAGATGCCTCTCTAATCTAATATTTTCTTGCCTCTACGTGGTCCACATATCTCTATTCCCATCCATTGACTCTGTCTACACTTCCCGCTGTCTAGGAAAAGCAGTCAGCATAATTAAGGACCCCTCACATCCTGGGCATTCTCCTTTCTGCCTTCTTCCATTGGGAAAGAGATACAAAAGTCTGAGGTCACGTACCAACCAACTCAAGAACAGCTTCTTCCCGGCTGCCATCAGACTTTTGAATGGACCTACCTCGCACTAAATTGATCTTTCTCTACACTCGAGCTATGACTGTAACACTACATTCTACACTCTCTCCTTTCCTTCTCTATGAACAGTATGCTTTGTCTGTATAGCATGCAAGAAACAATACTTTTCACTGTATACTAATGCATGGGACAATAATAAATCAAATCAAAAATTAATAAATCAAATATTCATGTATCTATCCAGATACCTCTTGAACGTTGTTATAGAATCTGCTTCCACCACTTCCTCCGGCAGCGCGCTCCAGGCATTCACCACCCTCTGTGTGGAAAACCTGCCCCTTACATCTCTTTTAAACTTTCCCTCACTCACTTTCAACCTATGTCCCCGAGTAATTGACCCTTCGACCCTGGGAAAAAGACTCTGATTATCCACTCTATCCAAGCCTCTCATAATCTTGTAACCCTCTATCAGGTCTCCCCTCATCCTCCGATGCCCCAATGAAAACAATCCAAGTTTGTTCAACCTTTCTTCATAGTCCATATCCTCCAAACCAAGCAACATCCTGGTAAGCTCTTCTGCACCCTTTCCAATGCATCAACATCCTTCCGGTAGTGTGGCCACCAGATTTGTACACAATACTCCAAATGCGGCCTAACCAAAGTCTTATACAGTTGCAGCATGATTTACCAATTCCTATACTCAACGCCTGGACCAATGAAGGCCAGCATGCCATACGCCTTCTTGACCACCTTGTCCACCTGAGTTGCCACCTTCAGGGAACTGTGGATTTGCACACCTAGATCCCTCTGTATGCTGATATTTCTAAGGGCTCTACCATTTACTGTATACTTTCCTTCTGCAATAGACCTTCCAAATTGCATCACCTCACATTTGTCCAGGTTAAATTCCATCTGCCATCTTTTGGCCCAGGTCTCCAGCCGATTTATATCCTGCTGTATCCTCCGACAATCCTCCTCACTCCGCTACTCCCCCAATTTATTTATCATCTGCAAATTTACTAATCAGACCACCTACATTTTCTTGCAAATCATTTATATATATTACAAACAATAGAGACCCCAGCACTGATCCTCGTGGAGCATCTCTTGTCACAGATCTCCAGTTAGAAAAATTTGATTTTGATTTGATTTGATTTATTATTGTCACATGTATTAACATAGTGAAAACTATTGTTTCTTGCACGCTATACAGACAAAGCATATTGTTCATAGAGAAGGAAACGACAGAGTGCAGAATGTAGTGTTACAGTCATAGCTAGGGTGTAGAGAAAGATCAACTCAATGCAAGGTAAGTCCATTCAAAAGTCTGATGGCAGCAGGGAAGAAGCTGTTCTTGAGTCAGTTGGTATGTGACCTCAGACTTTTCTATTTCTTTCCCGAAGGAAGAAGGTGGAAGAGAGAATGTCCGGGGTGCGTAGCATCCTTAATTATGCTGGCTGCTTTGCCGAGGCAGAGGGATGTGTAGACAGAGTCAATGGATGGGAGGCTGGTTTGTGTGATGGATTGGGCTACATTCACGACCTTTTGTAGTTCCTTGCGGTCTTGGGCAGAGCAGGAGCCATACCAAGCTGTGATACAACCCGAAGGAATGCTTTCTATGGTGCATCTGTAAACGTTGATGAGAGTCGTAGCTGACAGGCCAAATTTCCTTAGTCTTCTGAGAAAGTGGTGGGGTTGGTGGGCTTTCAATCTTCCACTGTTACTCTCTGCTGTTTAAATGATTTGAGAGGGGTAGATAGAGATAAATTAGTTTCTCTATGGAGGGTGAGAGAGATTCCAGAAGGGATCACCATCTTAAAATTAAAGCCAGGATGATTCGGGGGAATGTCAGAAAGCAT
The DNA here is from genome assembly GCF_964213995.1 of Mustelus asterias. Classification (NCBI taxonomy): domain Eukaryota; kingdom Metazoa; phylum Chordata; class Chondrichthyes; order Carcharhiniformes; family Triakidae; genus Mustelus; species Mustelus asterias. Next base: position 114,767,720 of record NC_135810.1, read on the forward strand.
TCCTTCACACAATGAAAAGTAGGAATCAGGAATTTTCTCTGCAAAAACAACTGTCGTGGCTGGGAGGTGGGAGATGGGTCAATTAAAAATGTCAAAACTGAGATATTAGATTTTTGAAATAGAAACAAAATTGCTGGGATATTCAGAAGCACTGGCAGAATTGGTGGAGAAGAGAAAAACAGAGTTTTAAGCCTTTGTCAGATCTTCATCAACTTGCTATGTTAATTCTGTTCCTCTCTCCACGAGGGGATGTGATTGAGGTGTATAAGATTATGAGGGGTATGGACTGCGTGAAAAGGAAGTAGCTGTTCCCTTGTTTGAGGAGTCAAACCCGAGGGGGCATAGTTTTAATTGAGTTCATTTATTTGTCACAAGTAGGCAGCAGTGCTAACCGTGGTTCCACTGTGCCACCCCTTCCCCAGGGTGAGGGACAGGAGATTCAGAAGGAATTTGAGAAAAATAATCACTCAGATGTTAGAATGCAACCAGTGACAACTTTGTATTGGGTGCAATGTGGCCAATGGTAACAAGCTATAAGGGTCAGCTGACCCATTAACCATGGAACCAATTACAGAATCGTGTAATAGTCAGCTGACTAGCTGGCTCACTATAAATAAGAACCTGTTTGGAATTGTGGGGAGGGGGAGCTTGGAATGGCCCAGGACATGGCTCCAAGTCTGGTGTAATAATATTTCTTTGTTGGAGTAAGTTTTGTTCTATTTCTATTGTCTGCATTTGAAGAATTACTATTGATGAAACATTGGTAGTAGAGGAAAACCCATCGTAATTTGGTGTTTGTTTTTGGAGAAGTGTGACAACCATGGCAGAAGGTAGAAGTAAACCTGTGGGATTGGATTATCCCCCTGTCTTTTCAGATGCCGAACCATATCGGCAATGGAAGGCAGAGGTGGAAATGTGAACCCTTGTCACCACAATACCGAAAAAAAAAGCAAGGTTGGGCATTAGCTTTGTCACTTCCAATTAGGAGCAAGATAAGGAGCAAACTATTTTCTGATTAGATGGCAGATGCCCTGAATAGAGAAGAAGGGCTACAGCTCCTGCTACGATATGCAGAACTTTTTCAAAAAAGATGGGTTCTTGGAGAATTATGAAGGATGGGTGATGTTTGACAGGATTAGGAGACAAGATATCCAGTCCATGGAAGTGTATATCACGGATTTTGATAGGGGCCATAACAGGCTAATGAAATTTAATTTGGAGATTCCAGATGCAGCATTGGCCTTTAAGTTGTTGGACTGTGCATGTCTGTCGCAAATGGATACTCTTTTAGTAATGACTGGAATACAATTAAGGGGAACAGAACCCCTCTTTGATCAAATGGCAGCATCACTAAAAACGTTTTTCGGGAAGCAATCCTTTCCCGCCACCTTGTTCAATACAGTCCGGAATGCCACAGCACCCAGAACGGAGGAGTCAATGGTGACTCAACCACATGCTGGACCAAACGGTACACAAAGGCCTTTAAATAGAGGCAGTTATGTTAATAACAGACAACGGCATGATGGACCAAAAGAAGATTATTCTGAAACACCATACGCAGTTTGGTCATCCAGCACCACAGAGACTGAGAGCACTGCTGCAGGTGTGCTGGACAAAGGTTATAATGATCTCATAGAACAAATATCAGCCCAGAGTGAAATTTGCACAAAATATAGGACACCCTCGCGTCCAGTCGTGAGCCCACCATTGGCATGAGATTTCAATGATGTAGTGGCAATGGATCTAAAGATATGGGACAAGGACAAAAGCGTCTATCTATTGCACTTTGTGGACTTGGCCACCTGGTTTAGCATATCCACGGTGATTTACAGCAAAGAAAAAAAGACCATTACAGATAAAATTTATGACCCACTGGATTGGAACAGGATTAGGGGCACCGTCTAAATTTTTGAAGGACAATGGCGGCGAATTCGCAAATGATGAGTTTCAAGATATGTGGGAAAATTTAAATATTGTAATAATGCACACTGCAGCAGAGAGCCCATTCAGTAATGGTCTCTGTGAAAGGAATCACACAGTTATAGATGATATGTTGCATAAAATTTTGGCAGATCAACCAGGCTGTAAATTGCCAATTGCATTAGCATGGGCAGTGCACACAAAAAATTCATTACAAATGGTGGGGGACTATAATCCATACCAGCTGGTACATGGAAGGAATCCAAAGTTGCCATCAGTATTATCAGATGCTCCCCAGGCGCTAGAAGGGACAAGAATTAGCTCCATATTTTCTGCACACTTAAACGCTATGCATGCAGGGAAAAGGCTGAGGTTTCAGAATGGATAAGAAGGACCCTAAGTCATCGCATAAGACCATCGGGGGTATACTTTAAGAAAGGGGATAGGGTCTACTATAAAAGAGAGGGCAAAAAAGAGTGGAAAAGGCCCGGGAAAGTGATAGGAACAGACAGCAAGATAGTTATAGTACAGCACGGTAACCAGACAGTGCAAGCCCACTCTTCGAGAGTAGTGGGACTTGGGTATGAATTTGGAGTACTTGAGCAAGATGCAGAAGGGGCAGGAGGCACCTTGTACCTCACATGCACATACCCTGAGTTATTATGAGGATCAGTCAACAATAGATGAGAGGGGATCTGATGATCAACAAAGTACCAGTGAAGAAGGGGATGAAGCTGCTACTTCAAAGATCCAACTACCCAAAGTAGGCACAGTGGTGTCATACATACCTGAAGGGTCAAGCGAGTGGAGGGAAGCCACTATAATCGGGAAAGCAGCAAAGGCCTCAGGAAAGTATAAACACTGCCTCAACATCCAAGAGCGAGAGCAAGAAACCAAAGCTATAGATTGGGAAAATGGGGTGGACAGATGGAAACAAAAAAGTGAGATCCAAGCCCTGAGGATGAGACAGTAAGCATTCATGGACCCAGGAAAAATGTCACGAATCTGTGACCGAAAGTGTGTCACCAGAGAACAGCGGTCTGAGAGTAGCAGCCCTGACAGAAACAGACATAGTAAGAAGTTTAACAACACCAGGTTAAAGTCCAACAGGTTTATTTGGTAGCAAAGCCACACCAAAAGCCACACACAGTCCAACGCCGGCATCTCCACATCAGAAACAGACATGGCAGTAGAGGCCGGAGTTTAATGAGGAAGGCTAGGAATCAAACAATGATAGGAATAGGAGTAGCAGCCTCCATGATAAGGAAGTATTGACAGCTACAAACAAAATGGAGCTCGTGGAAGTAAGAGAGGCCAAACAAAGAGAGCTGGATAGTTAGAAGGAGTTTGGGGTGTTCACCGAGGTACCAGGTAAGGGCAGCCTGCTTTGTCCCATCGGTGGGTTTGCACAGAGGACATTTTACAGGATGTGATGTATAAAGCTAAAGCCAGATTAGTAGCCCGTGCGTATGAGGAACGTTTGATGGAAGAGACATTAGGGTTGATTCCCCACAGCAAGGAATGTGAAACTGAATTTTTTTTTTGCTGCTCTAGCACCTAATAATTGAATGTGTAAATCAATTGATATCAAAGCAGCATTTCTGCAGGGCAAAACATTTCAGAGAAAAGTGTTTTTGAGGCCACCCAAAGAGGCAGATAATACACAGGGATATTTGTGGAAATTGAACAAATGTGTATATGGGTTAAGTGATGCATCAAGGGTTTGGTATTTGCCTGTACAACCTGTGTTGCTGAAGACTGGCTGTGTCCAGTTAAAAACAGATCCAGCTACCTTAATGTGCTACCTTAATTTTACTGGAAGGCTAGAGGAAGATTAGCTGGAAGTTTTATAATGCATGTGGATGATTTCCTGTGGGGTGGCTCAGAAGAATTTGAAAAAAGGATAATTGAGAAGCTGAAAGTAGAATTTAAAGTCGGGGGTCAAGCAGCTGGTGCTTTTCGATATCTTGGTCTTGGTATCTGACAAAGTACATCTGGTGTAACAATGAGTCACGATGTGGAGATGCCGGCGTTGGACTGGGGTAAACACAGTAAGAAGTCTCACAACACCAGGTTAAAGTCCAACAGGTTTATTTGGTAGCACAAGCCACGAGCTTTCGGAACGCTGCTCCTTCATCAGGTAAGTGGGAGTTGACAATGAGTCAACAGGGATATCTAAACAGTATTGATCCCATTCCCATCACTAGAGAAAGACCAATGCAAAAAGAGGAACGGGCCAACAAAAAAGAAACAGTTGTTGAGGAGTATGATCGGACAGCTAAATTAGCTATGCACACAGGCAAGACCGGATGGGAGCTATAATGTCCGAGAACTCAGTAATAGGTTGAAGCGTGCCACAGTCAGAGAGATCTTGCAGGCTAATAAAACATTAAAAAGTTATAATTAGATGAGTGTGTAATTAAATTCCCAGCATTAGGAGAACCGGAAAATATGAAATTGGTTGTGTTTAGTGATGCTTCACATGCCAATCCACCAGATGGACATTCAAGCGGTGCTGGATTCATAATATTCCTGATAGTTAAGGGAGGAAAATGTTGCCCCTTGGCCTGGGAGGCAAAGAAAATAAAAAGGGTAGTCAAAAGTACATTGGCGGCTGAAACCCTAGCGTTAGTGGAGGCGTTGGATATGGGGATATATTTGTCTAACACATGAACAGAATTATTTTTTATGGGCACATCAGGTAAAAATGTACCAACTGACATGGACAATGTTCACTCAACAAAAGGTGTAACAGGAAAATGACTGAGAATTGATTTGGCCAGCATTAAGCAAATGTTGGAAAGCAAGGAAGTTTCCAAACTTAACTGGGTTGGTGCTAATCTACAGGTATCCAACTGTTTAACAAAAAGGGGTGCAGGCACTGGAAAGTCATTAAGAATACTGGAGGATGGTTGTCTTAAATTATTTTGAAAAAAATTAAAATGAAGGGAATCTGTTAGAATGCAACCGGTGACAACTTTGTATTGAATGTAATATGACCAATGGTAACAAGCTGCAAGGATCAGCTGACCTAGTAAACCATGGAACCAATTGTGTAATAGTCAGCTGACCAACTATAAATAAGAACCTGTTTGGAATTGTGGGGAGCTTGGAATGGACCAGTGTGAGGCCCCAAGATTGGAGTAACGATGTTTCTTTATTAAACACTTTATTTGATTTATAAGTTAGCATTATAGAGGTTTACAGCATGGAAACAGGCCCTTCGGCCCAACTTTGTTCACGCCGCCCTTTTTTTTTAAACCCCTAAGCTAATCCCAATTGCCCGCATTTGGCCCATATCCCTCCATACCCCTCGTACCCATGTAACTATCTGAATGCTTTTTAAAAGATAAAACTGTGCCCGCCTCTACTACTACCTCTGGCAGCAAGTTGGAGTAAGTTCTGTTCTATTTTTATTGTCTGCATTTGAAGTGTTATTTCTGATGAAACATCAGAGGGTGGTGGGAATCTAGAATACAATGCCTGGGAAGGTAGTGGAGGCCAGGAACCTTACAAACTTTAAAGAGTACCTACACCGCATGGATGAGCACTTAAAATATCATAATATTTAAGGATATGGGACAAATGCTGGAAAATGAGATTAGCACAACGTTAGTGACTTGATTTATTGTTGTCACAGGTATTGGGATACAGTGTTTCTCATGCTATACAGACAAAACATACCATTCATAGAGTACTGAAGGGAAAAGGAAAGGGTGCAGAATCTAGTGTTACAATCATAGTAGCGTGTAGAGAAAGATCAGTTTAAGATATGGTAGGTCCACTCAAATGTCTGACGGGAGCAGAGAAGAAGCTGTTATTGAGTCGGTTGGTAAGTGATCGCAGACTTTTGTATCTTTTTCTCAATGGAACAGAGTATGTCCTGGGTGCATGGGGGCCTTGATTATACTGGCTGCTTTTCCGAGGCAGCAGGAAGTGTAAACAAAATCAATGGATGGAAGGCTGGTTTGCATGATGGATTGCGCTACCTTCGCAACCCCTTGTAGTTTTCTGCAGTCTTGGATAATGCAGGAACCATACCAAGCTGTGATACATCTGGAAAGGATGCTTTCTGTGGTGTATCTGTGAAAATTGGTGAACGTTGCTGTGGACATACCGAATTTTCTTAGCTTCCTGAGAAAGTAGAGATGTTGGTAGACTTTAACTACAGCATCAACACGGATGGACCAGGACAGGTTGTTGATGATCTGGACACCTAGAAACTTGAAGCTCTCGACCATTTTCACTTCATCCTCATTGATGTAGACAGGGCATGCCCTCCACTACGCTTCCCGAAGTCGATGACTATCTCTTTTGTTTTGTTGACATTGAGGGAGAGGTTATTTTCTATGTTTCTATTAGGTAGGTCTTGAAGGTAGGGATGTGTTCGGCACAACTTGTGGGCCGAAGGGCCTGTTTGTGCTGTAGTTTTTCTATGTTTCTATGTTTTTCTATGTTCTATGTTATTGCCGTTGCACCAGTTCACCAGATTCTCTGTCTCTTTCCTGTACTCAGTCTCATCATTGTATGAGATCTGACCCACTATGGTGGTGACATCAGCAACTTAAAAATAGAGTTGGAGCAGAATTTGCCCACAGTCATGGGTGTATAAGGAGTATAGTAGGAGGCTGAGGACACAGCCTTACAGGCACCAGTGTTTGAGGATAATCGTGGAGGAGGTGTTGTTGCCTATCCTTACTGATTGTGGGCTGTGAGTTAAGAAGTCTAGGCTCCTGTCACAGAGGGAGGAGCCAAACTCAAGGCTATGGAGTTTGGAGATGAGTTTTGTTCGGATAATGGTGTTGAAGGCTGAGCTGCAGTCAATAAATAGGAGTCTGACATAAGTGTCCTTGTTATTCAAGTATTGCAGGGTTGAGTCTAAGGCCAGGGAGATGGCATCTGCAGTGGACCTGTTGCATCAAAAGGCAAACTGTAGTTAGTCCAAGCAACCTGGGAGACCGGAGTTGATGTGTGTCATGACTAACCTTTCGAAGCACTTCACAATGATGGATGCCAGAGTCACCAGATGATAGTCATTAAGGCACGCTGCCTGGCTTTCCTGCCTGGTTCTCCAAGGTGGCCTTCACGACACACGACAACGCAGAATCGTTGAGAAGAAACTGATAGCCAAGTTCCGCACACATGAGGACGGCCTCAACTGTGACCTTGGGTTCATGTTACACTATCTGTAACCCCCACAACTTGCCTGGGCTTGCAGAATCTCACTAACTGTCCTGGCTGGAGACAATTCACACCTCTTTAACCTGTGCTTAACCCTCTCTCCACTCACATTGTCTGTACCTGTAAAGACTTGATTACCTGTAAAGACTCACATTCCAACCATTATCTTGTAAATTGAGTCTGTGTCTATGTATGCCCTGTTCTTCACACACTCACTTTATTCTCTTTTACAACTCCATGTGCACACACCCAACACCCAATGCCACCTGTAACCCCTTTATATATCCCGTGAGTATTCTTAAACAATTAACATACAAATTAGGTCTAAAGTGGAAGGTTGCAGTTAACCCATTTCGAAAATCCAGAGCAAAGCAGCCCACTTGATTGTCACTCCTTCCACATTTACTGCCCCTGCCATTGACACACAGTAGCAGCAGCGTGTGCTATCTACAAGATGCACTGCAGGAATTCACCAAGGTTCCCTCGGCAGCACCTTCCAAACCCACACCCTCTACCACCTAGAAGGACAAGGGCAGCAGATACCTGGGAACACCACCACCTGCAATTTCCTTTTCAGGCCATTCACCATCCTGACTTGGAAATCACCAGTGTTCCTTCGCTGTCACTGGGTTAAAATCCTGGAACTCTCCCTAAACGCACTGTGGGTGTACCTAGACCACATGTCCTGCAGCGGTTCAAAAAGGCAGCTCACCATCACCTTCTTGAGGGTAATCAGGGATGTGCATTGAATGCTGACCTGGACAATGAAGCTCACCTCCCTTGAATGAATTTAAAAAAACAGACTATTCAGGGTTACGGAATCAAAGTGATAGATTGACTTAAGATAGAGAGCAACCATCATCTAATTGAATAGGGGAGCAGACTTGATTGGGGTTGGGTTGAGGTTAGACAAGATGCCCTCCCCCACTATCTTGGGGACCTGGGGCGGAGGGTGATGCATACAGCAGTTCTGTACGATAAAAGGTTAAATTGTTTCACGGACTCCCAAGCGACCTGCCCTTTTTGCAACCTTGTGGAGTCTGTGAACCATGTGTACGTTGAATGTCATAGGCTGCACCCCCTTTTTTTGTTTCCTCAAAAACCTTCTGTTGATGATTTGTTTGTACTTCAGTCCCATGCTCCTGATCTACAGATACCTGGTGCGGGGTGGGGTTGGGGGAGGGGGGTGGGTGGCAGGGTGGGATAGGCAGAGGGCCTCCTCGTGAACCTGCTCCTGGCCCTGGCAAAGGTCTCCATAAACAGGTCCAGGCAGCGGGCAACCGACTGTCTGCCCCTCTACCATGGTTATATTCATGGTCGGGTGCCCCTGGAGAGGGAGCATGAGGTGTCCGAGGTACCATTAATGCCTTCCGTGCCCGCTGGGCACCACATGGACTGGGGTGTATTATTGACCTCTTTAATCACGTTTTAATTTGATGTTTTAAGTTTCCTTTCCGCTTTGTTCTTTGTTTCGGGCGGTTCCCCTCCTTTTGGGAGCTGCCCGTTTTAATTTGTCCCTTCGTTAATTTGATTTAGTTTTTTTGGTTGACCAGAAAGAACGGTTAGACAAGATGCAATTCAGAATTCCTGCTTCGCCACTACTTCCCTTTGTCTCTTTGCCAGCAGTTCTCAATATGGTGTGGCCAGCCAGGATCCTCCCGGTGGTTTGCAAGCTCATCATCTCTCTGACGTGCAACACCACGACTGAAGCTATATGAGGGAACAGCCCAGAACTCTCATTCCCACCAGCTGAGTGATGTCACACAACCTGACTGGATCAGACACGCATAGTTCAAGTTATCATATGGGCACGTAACTACAATGCAGTTTCATTAGCAAGATTTATTTTCTTGTTGACTTTGTTTAATTAGTAAATAATTTTCTAAAAATGTATTATTTCAGGAGATATTGGCATTGCTTGCAAAGCCACCATCCCTCATTGCCTGTGAACTGAGTGGCTTGCTAGGCCATTTCGGAGTAAAGAGTCAACCGCATTGATGTGGGTCTGGAGTCACATGTAGTAAGAAGTTTAACAACACCAGGTTAAAGTCCAACAGGTTTATTTGGTAGCAAAAGCCACACTTTGGCTTTTGCTACCAAATAAACCTGTTGGACTTTAACCTGGTGTTGTTAAACTTCTTACTGTGTTTACCCCAGTCCAACGCCGGCATCTCCACATCGTCACATGTAGGCCAGACCGGATAAGGGTGTTGCAAAGTTGGGTAGAGTAATTGTACATTGATGCTTGTGAAATTGTCTATTAAAAGGTGGTGCTTTTTCTGGGCTTAGAGAGAAAAAAACCGCAAATACATAGAGGACCCAAAAATGAAACATCTGTATCGGAAGGCCAAACAGCAGGGTTACCAAGACAACAAACAGGCTTTCGAATTTTTTTGAATTCAGCCAATCAAATTTGAATCAGGCACTTAGATACCAGCAACCTACTGAATTTGAATTTGATATTTTGGCAACTAAGGACCAATCATATTGTGGGGAATATCGATATGTCATCACAGGTATAAAAGGAAGGGGGCCCAGAATATTCCGGAAGACACAAAGCCTGGTTGTAAGTTCGAGAGTGACTAAATTCGCTTTTTGTTAATAAGTGGGAATTGTATTTATTTGAATAGCATTCCATTAGAATCTTGTTTTATTCGGTTTGTTAATAGTTTAGTTAACTTGTTCACTGCTAGTTAGATAAAGAAATTGTTACTTGTTGGCTTTAGAGAGTGTGTCAGGGAGTGATTTTGATTTAACCACGAAAAACTGCTGAAGAGCCGATCACTTCATTTCACACTCACTTTAACAGATTATGAGGTGAGGTACTCCTCTTTGAGTGGTTAGGTGTTAGTTCTCAGAGGGGGGAATCCATCTCTGCAGAGTAAAGGAATGAGATAGAAAATCTGGTGAACTGGAGCAGCGACAATAATCTCTCCCTCAATGTCAACAAAATGAAGGAGATTGTCATCGACTTCAGGAAACGTAGTGGAGGACATGCCCTGTCTACATCAATGGGGACGAAGTAGGAAGGGTCGAGAGCTTCATGTTTTTAGGCATCCTGATTACGAACAACCTGTCCTGGTCCCCCCCTTGCCGACACTCAAAACCCACCAACGCCTCTACTTTCTCAGAAGACGAAGGAAATTTGGCATGTCAGCTACGACTCTCACCAACTTTTACAGATGCATCATAGAAAGCATTCTTTCAGGTTGTATCACAGCTTGGTATGGCTCCTGCTCTGCCCAAGACCGCAAGGAACTACAAAAGATCATGAATGTAGCCCAATCCATCATGCAAACCAACCTCTCATCTGTTGACTCTGTCTACACTTCCCGCTGCCTCGGCAAAGTAGCCAGCATAATTAAGGACTCCACACATCCCGGACATTCTCTCTGCCTCTGCCTTCCGTCAGGAAAAAGATACAAAAGTCTGAGGTCACGTACCAACCGATTCAAGAACGGTTTCTTCCCTGCTGTCATCAGACTTTTGAATGGACCTACCTTGCATTAAGTTGATCTTTCTCTACATCCTAGCTATGACTATAACACTACATTCTGCACACTCTCGTTTCCTTCTCTATGAACAGTATGCTTTGTCTCTATAGCGCGCAAGAAACAACTTTTCACTGTATGCTAATACATGTGACAATAATAAAACAAATCAAATCAGATAACAGCCAGACCGGATAAGAACGGCAGATTTCCTTCCCTAAAGGAGATTAGTGAACCAGATGGGTTTTTCGCAACAATCGACAATTGTTTTATGGTCACCATTATTGAGACAAGAGTTAATTCCAGATTATTAATTAAATTTAAATTCCACTTGCTGCCATGGTGGGATTTGAACCCTTGTACCCCACCCCCTCCCCATATCATTATCCTGTGTCGTTGGCTCAGCAGCCTACTGACGTTACATCACAGCCTGCAATGTACAATTAGCATTAGCTTCTCAGAAGAAGATTACTGCAATGATTAGAATGTTTCAAGGTGCATGTCCAAAGATATGCAGGTTAGGTGGATTGGCCTTGCTAAGTTGTCCCTTCGTGTCCCAAGATGTGTAGGTTAGATGAGTTAGCCATGGTAAATGTGTGGGATTACAGGCAGGTTAGAGAGCTTGGGTAAAATGCTCTTGTGGAGAGTCGGTGCACAATCAATGGGCCGAATGGCCTCTTTCTGCAGTATAGGGATTCTATGATTCTATGTATTAATATTTATAATATGGCGTGAAGAAATTTACACATGCTATGTGACATTAAAAACACTCATTATTGTATTTAATGGCAAATAAGTAGCAAGATATTTCTAGTCATAGAATTAAATCAGAGTCCCTACAGTGCAGGAGGCCATTCAGACATCAAGTCTGCACTGACTCTTACCCAGGTTTATCCCATTTATCCTGCTAACCTATACATCTTGGAACACTAAAGGGCAATTTAGTATGGCCTATTAACCTAAACTGCACTTCTTTGGACTGTGGGAGGAAACCGGAGCACCTGGAGGTAACCCGCAGGCAGATACAGAGAGAATGTGCAAACTCCACACAGTCACCCGAGGCCGGAATTGAACCCGGGTCCCTGGTGCTGAGAGGCGGCAATGCTAACTACTGTGCCACCGTAATGTCCATGAATTTTGAAATTCTGATGAGTTTTTTTGGGATGACAAGTGAAAGCAAGACTGCAAAAAACTATAAAAGGTTGTGAATGAAGCCCAGTTCATCACACAAACCAGCCTCCCATCCATTGACTCCGTCTACACTTCCCACTGCCTCAGAAAAGCAGCCAGCATAATCAAGGCACCCACGCACCCTGGACATACTCTCTTCAATCTTCTTCCATCGGGAAAACGGTACAGTCTGAGATCACATACCAAAAGATTCAGGAACAGCTTCTTCCCGGCTGTGGTCAGACTATTGATTGCGCCTAGCTTATATTCAGTTGATCTTTCCCTACACCCTATCTGTGACAGCAACACTACATTCTGCACCCTCTCCTTTCCTTTTCCCCCATGTACTCTATGATTGGCATGTTTTGTCTGTATAGCGCAAGAAACAATGCTTTTCACTGTATCCCAATACATGTGACAATAATGAATCAAATCAAATCAAAAAGTTTGAGAACTTGTACATTTTCCCTGTGTCTGCGTGGGTTTCCTCCGGGTGCTCCGGTTTCCTCCCACAGTCCGAAAGACATGCTGGTTCGGCGCATTGGCCATGCCAAATTTTCCCTCCCCTCAGTGTACCCGAACAGGTGCCGGAGTGTGGCGATTAGGGGATTTTTCACAGTAACTTCATGTGAGTGTAAGCCTTACTTGTAAGAACATAAGAAATAGGAGCAGGAGTAGGCCATCTCGCCCCTCGAGCCTGCCCCGCCATTCAATAAGATCATGGCTGATCTGAAGTGGATCAGTTCCTGATCCCTATAACCCCTAATTCCCCTACCGATCAGAAATCCATCTATCTGTGACTTAAACATATTCAACGAGGTAGCCTCCACCACTTCAGTGGGCAGAGAATTCCAGAGATTCACCATCCTCTGAGAGAAGAAGTTCCTCCTCAACTCTGTCCTAAACTGACCCCCCTTTATTTTGAGGCTGTGCCCTCTAGTTCTAGCTTCCTTTCTAAGTGGAAAGAATCTCTCCACCTCTACCCTATCCAGCCCCTTCATTATCTTATAGGTCTCTATAAGATCCCCCCTCAGCCTTCTAAATTCCAACGAATACAAACCCAATCTGCTCAGTCTCTCCTCATAATCAACACCCCTCATCTCTGGTATCAACCTGGTGAACCGTCTCTGCACTCCCTCCAAGGACAATATATCCTTCCGCAAATAAGGGGACCAAAACTGCACCCAGTATTCCAGCTGCGGCCTCACCAATGCCCTGTACAGATGCAGCAATGATGTGGAGATGCCGGCGTTGGACTGGGGTAAACACAGTAAGAAGTTTACTGAAGGTCTGAAGAAGGGGCTTGGAGCTCCGAAAGCTTGTGTGGCTTTTGCTACCAAATAAACCTGTTGGATTTTAACCTGGTGTTGTTAAACCTCTTACAGATGCAGCAAGACATCTCTGCTTTTATATTCTATCCCCCTTGTGACACTAATAAACTTTAAAAACTTAAAAAAAATCAGGGTGGGGTTCACAAAGCAAAAATAAAGCCTGTAACCCCGCCCTTTGGTGGGATCCGAGCCCCGCCCCTTCCAATGATTGGCCACACAGCCAGGGCTGGGCAGTCTCCCGTTGGAGCAGGGGGCTGTCAATCAGAGGGATTGACAGGTAGGGGTGACTCACTCCCTCCCTCCCTCCTTCGGAGCCCGCTCTGAACAAATTCACTCGCGTTTGAATCGGAGCAGCTGGGCGCCCAGGCTATTAATAGGTGTTTTTGCATAAGAAATAAAATTCTTGAGGAGTTTTGTGTGGCCGAGGAGCGGCGCCGGTGACTTTAGAAGAACAAAAATATTCAGCTGCAACTTTCTACTCACCTGAGAGGGAAACTTTGTCTGAAAACAAACTTGTGGGAAACCATGTTGTCTTCAAGGACTATTCTCCTCATCGGGTTGGCGTTTGTCTTTGTTGGAACAAAAGGTAAGATCTATTTTGTTCCTCCCTGCTCTATGTATATGTTTTATGTCAGATTATATAACTACATGTGTTATCTTTCTTAAAGTTCTTGAGAACTTATAAGTTGAGAACTTTAATATTTAAATTAACTTCTTGAGAACTTTTACATTTCTTGAAGTTCCAGAGAACTTTTACATTTCTTTAACTTCTTGAGAATTTTTTCTTTCCCTGGGTGAATTTGATCAGTGAAATAAATCTCAGTTCACCCCCCCCTCCTAAACCTTCACTTTATTTTGTGCCCTTTTCCCTTTTATGTTTAATCTGATTTTATTTCTCACCCCCTCGATTCTTCACCAACCACCCTGCAGACTGATTATTATTTTTAATACACCCCAAATAAGTGAAATGCACTGTGAGATCCTCAGGACTTGTGTTAACAAGCTATAATTCAAACCATTTTTGTTGTTTCCTCCCATTACTTGTTGAAACTAGGTCAGAATCTGTTGTGGTGCCATTCCAGTTTATTTTTTAAACAGTCTGTATGGTGGGTCCCCTGCCCCCCTCCCGCCAGAGTTGGTTTCACGTAAGAAATTGTGCAGAGCTGTGGGCAGTGGTAATCCAGAAAGAGGGAAGGTATTTGCCCCATGGAGCTCATGCCTATTGTTCAGTGATGGTGCCAACACCCTTTTATTTGAAACAATGCATCTTTGCTTCCCCTCCCCACCCAGAGCCAAGTTTCCACTCCATTCAAACCCACCTTAATTCCAACACTGGTTAGTGTTTTGTTTCAATAGAAAATTATGTGGCTGCTGCCACTTCTAACCCCTGTTCATTTGTCCACACACTCTTGAATGTGGGTGTTGCTGGTGAGATTGGCACGCATTTCCCATCGCTATCAGTTCTTTGGAGAAAGTGGCGGTGTAGATTTCTCCTGAAGTGCTGTCAGTTTTAAAAAAAAATAAACTAAATGTCATAGCTGAACCATTTTGTTCTGAAACCACAATTAAATGCGCACTCACTTTGATGTGCCAAAAGATCATCTGCTTTGCAGAATCTGTTTGGACCATTATGTAATAACTTCTTGAAGCTTGGAGTTGTATATTTTTCCTGTATTTTCCCTGAAACCTGGGTGGGATTCCTCTGGGTGCCCCAGTTTCTTCCTGCAGTCCAAAGATGTGCAGGTTAGGTGGATTGGCCATGATAAATTGCCCCTTAGTGTCCCAGGATGTGTGGGTTGGAAAAATAGTGGGGGTAAAGACATGGGGTTATGGGGAAAAGGCCTAGGTGGGATGCTCTGTCCGAGAGTCGGTGCAGACTTGATGGTCTGAATGATCTCCTACTGCACTGTAGGAATTCTGGGGATTCTATATTTGAATGTGGATTTGTGTGACAAAATAAGCCTTTATCAAAGACAAACCCTTTATCGAGGGGCTGCAATTTGATGTTATGGAACTAGATTAGTAATCCAGAGGCTTACATTAATAATCCAGCAAACACACATCCTCTCATTATAACAGTTTAAGAATTTGAAATTAAAAATTTGGTAATTGAAATGTTCGGGTCAGTGAAAACTCTTAATAGTTCACTCATGTTTATGTGACTTACTCTTTGTGCTGAAGCCATTGCCATTTTAGCACAGGGATGATGCATGTAGTTGCCATTTGCTTTTCAATAAGTGGGAGATTAGTAAGAGATGGGATTATTAACTGAGTTTTTGGGTATTATTTTGTACACGTAATGAAAAAAATTAATATGTTATAGAAATTACGTGGTAAAATTATTTGATTAGTGGGATCGTTTTTTAAAAAAAATCACCTGAGAGCCACTCAAAACACATGCATCCCATTCCAAAACGGATGTATTTAATTTTGCATGTCAACCCTCAGATTATTTGCCTAATACTAATTGTGAAAAAATGTTTGAATAGTTATCAATCTATGCCTCATGTCTGACGCCACAGGAATGATTATTTCCAAGTCCATGTTGGTGTGACATGCTTCATGAGTAGTTGCTGTAATTTGCAAACAGCTCAATATAATATTCCATATGTGAGGGTTGGGCACTGGAACTTGGCAATGCAATGCTGCCTGCAGCTGCTGCAGGATCTATTATTCTACCCCCACGTTGCGTCCTTCTCCGCAGGGTGCTGATAGATGTTTGGAGGAAACTGGACCAATTAAATGGATGCAGTATGCATGGAGATTGATTTTAACATGGAATAAACATCTGAAGGGTGAACATGATGCAGTGATGCCCCTTAATGATGGGTGCAGAAGAATTTTGAAAGTTTTTCTTAAAAAATCATTTACAGTTACATGGGCGGCGCTGGCTATGCCAGCATTTATTGCCCCTGAGAAGGTGATGGTGGGCTGTTGCCTTGAACTGCTGTAGTGCCTAAGGTGTAGATACGACCCACTGTTGATTTTAGGATACAGTTTTGAGCCCTTGATAAATGGTTGCACTTCCAAACAGGAAACTACCATCTGCGTTGTTCATTGAGATCACAATTGGGAATATTCATAGAATCCCTGCAGTACAGATGGAGGCCATTTGGCCCATCGAGTCAGTACCAACCACAATCCCACCCAGGCCCAATTCCCGTAACCCCATGCATTTACCCTGCTAATCCCCCTGACACTAGGGTCAATTCAGCATGGCCAATCAACCTAACCTGCACTTCTTTGGACTGTGGGAGGAAACCAGAGCATCTGGAGGAAACCCACGCAGACACCAGGAGAATGTGCAAACTCCACACACACACAGTGACCAGAGGCCGGAATTGAACCCGTCTCTCCGGCGCTGTGAGGCAGCAGTGCTAACCACTGTGCCACCCCAAATTGTGCAGCTCTGCAACAGCGATGGGAATGGTCAGAAAGCTGTTTATCTGGATAACAGTGGCATTGAGGGTTCTAATGATATGTTGGCACACATGATTACAGTTTGAATGCAAGAACATGGATCGGGATGGATAGAGAGAGCAGAATATTTTTATTTGAGAGAGCTATATGTCCCGAGTCGTCATTGTGGGCAGAGAGAAGACTTTCTGGCCTGTTTTGGAACTTTGCGCCATCTTTCCTCAGCTTTCAGTAGATATAAAGAGGCACATGGGCAATAGAATTATGTGCAGCATGTATGAGGAGTGGGCCAAATGGTCATTTGTTCTTCCATATTTTATTGACCTTTTTGAAATTAATTTACAGTATAACTGGGCCAGCATTTACTACCCTCACCTAACGCCAGACCACATTTTAAGAGGTGACCACATTGTTGTGGGTCTGGAGTCACATGATGGCCAGATCAGGTTTAGATGTCCGATTTCCTTCCCTAAAGAACACTAGTGAACCAAATGGGTCTTTTAAATGATAATTGACAATAATTTCATGGTTATTAGACAATGAATTCCAGATTTTTTATTGGATTCAACATCCATCATCTGCGATGGTGGGATTAGAATCTGGGTCCCTGGATTACTAGTCCTGTGATAATGCCACTACGTCACTGCCTCCCCATGTGTGCTGGAAAATCTAAAAGCAACTGACCTTTTTGGAAGAATGTTGATTTGTGTATCAGCCTAATGGTATGTTATTATATGAAGATATGCCAGTGATGGGCATTGTTTAATTGAGTGCTTAAGCAATGAAAAGAGAGACCGTTGAGACACTAGTAGATCGGGAATAAACATGGTGTATTGTCATTCTGAGATTAAATCTATTATTAAGAAAGGGATCTAAGTCTAGTTTCATACGGCACCAATTCGTTGGTGCCATATGAAATAACTCATTCTAAACAATACAGCATTTAATAATGCTCCGTAGTATAAACTTTCATTTTACTTTTGAGGGATATGGGCATCGCTGGCTGGCCAGCATTTATTGCCCATCCCTGGTTGCCCGAAGGCAGTTGACCTGTGGATTTGGAGTCACATGTAGGCCAGACCAGGTAAGGATGGCAGATTTCCTTCCCTAAAGGATGTTAGTTAACCAGATGGGTTTTTCTGACAATTGACAATGAGTTTGTGGCCATTAGTAGATTCTTAATTCCAGATTTTTCTTTTTGAATGCAGATTCCATCATCTGCCATGGTGGGATTCAAACCCAGGTCCCTAGAACATTAGCTGAGTATCTGGATTAATAGTCTAGCGATAATACTACTAGGCCATTGCCTTAATGTTAGAAACATGGTATTTGAAGGGTCTGCTGCTGGGATTTCGATTAAATTTGTAACATCGTTTCTTTGAACTGAACCATAGAATCCCTATAGTGCAGAAGGAGGCCATTTGGCCCATTGAGTCTGCACCAACACTCCAAAAGAGCATCTTAACCAGGCCCCTCCCACCCTAGCCTAGAACTGCTCACATTTACCATGGTTAACCCACGTAACCTGCACATCTTGGGATACTTAAGGGACAATTTCCCATGATCATTCTAACGGACATATGCATATTTGGACTGTGGGAGTAAACCGGAGCACCTGGAGGAAACCCACTCAGAAATGGGGAGAATGTGTAAATTCCACACACACTCGCCCAAGTCCAGAATCCGGATCCCTGGCACTGTGAAGCAGCAGTGCTAACCACTCTGCCACTGTGATTTGGGCTGAAGTCTTAATCCATGATTTGAACCAATAAGACAAGGAACACAGTACAGCACAGGAACAGGCCCTTCGGCCCTCCAAGCTTGTGTTGATCATGATGCCCTAACTAGACTAAAAAAAAAACAACCTTCTCGCCTTACTTTGTTCAAATCTCTCTATTCCCTCCCCATTCATGTACCATCCAGATGCCTCTTAAATGTTGTTAATGTGCCTGCTTCCACCACCACCTCTGGCAGCGCATTCCAGGCACCCATCACTCTGTGAAGAACTTCTGCCGCACATCTCCCTTAAACTTTTCCCCTCTCCCCTTGAACCTGTGCCCCCTTGTAATTGACACTTCCACCCTGAGAAAAAGCCTCTCACTATCTACTGTGTCTGTGCCCCTCATAATTTTGTAGACCTCTGTCAGGTCTCCCCTCGGCCTCTGACATTCCAGTGAAAAGATGTGTTTGCTGCTGGGAACTGAAGTTGCACACCTTTTATTTTAAAAAAAAGTCCTTCAACTTATGCTCAGTGGAATTTTAATTTTTACTTTTGGACCTCCATTTTACAAGGCAAGCTAAATACACTGGTGTGATATGTAACTATTTATTTAACGTAGACTGGGCATGGGATGTGAAACTGATATTCAAACCTTTGATGTAAAATTCTGATGAGGCTGCGATAATTAATTCCCATGATGTCTTGTATTTTCTCCGTCACTCTCTCTCTTGCAACTTGGAAAATCAATGGATAGAAATCAGGGTTGGAAACTCCAGCCCTTTTTTTTTGGGACTGAATATGTTGCTGGCCTCAGGATGAATGACTCACAACCTAAACTGTCAGTTGAGGAACAGTAGCAAGAGACCGAACTTGCAGGCCCTGGACTCAAGCTCATTGTTATCCTTATCCGCACGCTTTCTAGCAGGGTCATGGATAAGGATTAGCGGTGGACAGCGGGATTAATTGGACAGCTCTCTTTCAAAGAGCCTGTGGATTCGATGCGGGTTGAACGGCCTCCTCCAGTGCTGTGGGGTTCTTTTAAATGGGAACTTTGTTCATTCATTCAGTAGTCCTGAAGCTAGTTGTGGTTAACTTAATCTGGAGGAGAAATTGAACCCGAGAGTTCTGATCTGCATTTTTTTAAATTCCAAAAATATACTTTATTCATAAATACTCTGAAATAAACCATTGCAGAAACTGCATTTCCAATAATTACAAACAGTGCAAAAAATCAGTCATACTTACAATACTTTATGGTGCTCTGTTCCAAGACATTGCATTTATCACAGTTCAGTTCTTCAACAAAACAATATACATTCATCACATTTCACTGCGTGCTGTTTCTACAGAGTTGCACACAGTTATGCAGTCCAAGGTTTTTTTTTTAAAGTTACTGGCCCCTCAGTCTGTCTTGGTTGATGGGCTTTAAACGGTGGCCTTTCCCCATTCTGATCTGCATTTTTGAAACTTGGCACAATCCTATGTTAAATGGTGTATGTTTGAAGGTGAGAATTAGTCAGGGAGGCGAGGGAATAGAGGACTACCAAGGTCAGGCTTCTTTGAGATTTACAACTGAACTGACCCTTGGAGAATTTAAACTTATTCCAGAAGGGAGTTAAATCCCTTTCTCTGGTCTGTTTTGTGCGTAGACTGATTTATATATGGTTCAAAAAGCGTTTTCTCACCCTGCCCTTTATTTATTTAAAATTGTGCATGCAATTTGCATGTCCTATAGCCTGAAATGTGCAAGCCTTTGTCCTTTGGTTGTGCTTAGGCCCTGAAAGCTAATATAAAAGTCATGTCCATTTATGTCGCAGTGTCTCTTGTTGTAATACAGATTGAACTGGACTAGCAAGTTAGTTCAAATCACACTGATTTCAGTTTCACCAATTGCCACAATGGGCTGAATTTTTGCGGCCCTGTGGAAATGGATTTGGACGTGCTGATGTTGGGGGTGGGGGAAGGTTACTGGAACCACAGCAAGCTGCCTCCCCAATGTGTTCCTGCATCTGAGGACTTTCACTGGGTAAAGTGGGAACTAAGTTGGCTGCTACTCTGTGGAGTCAAACAGCCAATTAGTGCGCAATGCAGCACCACCCCCCCCCCACCCCCCCGGCCCCCCCTTGAGGGCCATTTATGCCTGTGCAAAAATCAGCAGTAGCCTCCACCATTCTTAATAGGGCATCGAGTTAGTTTCCCCTCGGGTTGCGTTCATGGGCATGCTGTTGACATGGATGGGTTCAGGACCCTGACATACGAGGCTGACATCCTGATGTCTGTAGGAAAATCCAACCATAAGTAATAATTGCACAAGTTAGTTTCAATTATGGAATGAAGATAGCATGGAGGAGGCCATTTGGTCCATCGAGTGTGTGTTGGCCTCCTCTGCCAGAGCAACTCGGCAAGTCCCTCTCCTCTGCCCTTTCCCAATAAGTCTACAATTTCATTTCTTTAGGTGCTTTTCCAATTCTCTTTTGAAAGCCAACCCCACCCATGGCGCATTCTAGATTGTGACCACTCATCGTGTGTAACTGAGTGGCTTTCAAGACTACGTCAAAACTCTTAGTGTGTGATGGAATTTGGAGAAATTCAGATTGAGCAAGAACTTTCATCAATTACAAACAATCAAGCTAATGTATAAACCCTTAACAAAGATGTCTACAATGTTCCAATCAAGCCAACTTCCACAAACAACCCTGTGAACAGGCTCAACACAGCATAGACTAAGGCTCACGTGATACTGAGATTGAGGCTGTTAGTTGAATTCTGCAGTCAAATGCTCTTGAGACTCAGAACAGTTTGAAGACAAGACAGAGACTCTGGTCCAGCCCCCAACTACAGCAGATTTTCACTCTTCAGAAAAGCAACACAATTTCCAAAGGGGAAAAAAACACGGAGGGCGAGAGACTTCTCTTTCAGCTTGATGCTGCTAACACTCCAAAATCCAAAATGAACCCCTGTCACCTGACCTCCCCACAAGTTTTTCCCGCCTCCCAACAATGACATCACCTAAGGCTGTGAGCATAAATTGAAAAAAAATACTCTTAATGGTACACTAACATCACACTTCCCTGTTGGGGGATTAACAACAGTCCAAAAACTACATGCTTGCTCATGCATTTTTTTAAAAGTGGTTTCAAATTTTTAAACTGCTTTGGTGGGATTTAAACTCCTGTTCTCTCTCTCGCTTCTGAACTCTTGGTTTATGATCTCCTTACACTACCATAATAGACTGACTAATCAGTGCTTCTTTTATTCTTTCATCGGGTCTCTTGCACATGAGGCCAGCATTTATTGCCCAGCCCCAATTGCCCTGGAAGGCAGTGGTGAGCTGATACCTTGAACAGCTGCAGTCTATGTAGTATAGGTACACCCATAATACTGTTGGGGAAGGAATTCCAGGACTTTGACCCAATGACAGTGAAGGAATGACAATATGATTCCAAGTCGCGGGGAGAGTGTGTGGCTTGGAGGAAAACTTGATGGTGTTCCCATGCATCTGCTGCCCTCCTCTTTCTCCAGGGTAGAGGTTGCAGGTTTGGAAAGTGCTGTACAATGAGCTGGTTTGCCTGGATGGTGTTCAGCATCTTGTGTGGTTAGAGTTGCTCTTGGAATCAAAGAATTGCAGAGGGAGGTCCATCGAGTCTGCACTGGCTCTCTGAAAGAGTATTCTACCTAATACCACTCCCCTGCCTTATCCCTGTAACTGTACACATTTTTTTTCAGGTAATCCAATTCCCTTTCGAATACTTTGATCAAACCTACCTCCATCACATTCAAGAAGTTGTCCCAGACTCCAGTCACCCTCGGTGAAAATTCTTTTCACATCTCTTTTGCCTTTTTTGAATCTGTGCCCTTCAGTTCTTGATGTTTTCTTTTGAGATGGAACAGTTTCTCACTATTTACCCTGTTCATTCCCCTTAGAATCTTGAACATCTGACACTCCAAAGATGTCCGGGTTAGGTTGATTGAGCCTTAGTGTCAGGGGATTAACAGGGTAAATGTGTGGGGTTACGGGAATAGGGCCTGGGTAGGATTGTGGTCGTTGCAGACTCAATGGGCCGAATGACGACCTCCTGCACTGTAGGGATCTTATGATCTATCAAGTCTCCCCTCAGACTGCTTTTCTTCAAGGAAAACAAACCCAACCTCTCCAATCTATCCTCACAGCTACAGTTCTTCATTCTTGTGAATCTCGTCTGTTCTGTACTCCAATGCATTCACAACCTTCCTCCAGTATAGCGCCCAGAGCTGAATGCAGTACTCCAGATGAGGCCTAACTAGTATCTTATACAAGTTCAATATGACCTTACTCTTTGTATTCCATGCCCCTATTAATCAAACTAAGGATACAATATGCTTTGTTAACTCAATGCCCAGCCGCCTTCAATGACTTGTGCATATACACCAAGGCCCCTTTCTCTCTGCATCTCCCTTTACTTTATACTGTCTCTCCATATTCTTGCTGCCAGAATGTATCACCTCGTACTTCTTTGCATTGAACTTCATTTTCCACTTGGCTGCTGAATCCACCACCATGTCGATGCCTTTTTGAAGTACAAGATTCTCCTCCTCCATAGTTGACAATATGTCCAATCTTTGTATCATCTGCAAATTTTGAAAATATCCCCTGCACACCACTGTCTAGGCTACTAATATATATCGGGAAGGACAAGACTCCCAACACTGAACCCTAGGGAACTCCACCACAAACCTTCCTCCCATCTGAAAAACAACTATTTTGTTTCCTGTCACTCAGTAAATCTCTCAGCCAAGTGCCTAACTTCCCTTTTACTCCATGAACTAGAATTTTGCTTTCAAGTCTGGTATGTGGCTCTGTGTTAAATGCCTTTTGGAAATCCATGCACGCCATATCGGCAGCATTGTTCTCACTTGTCCTAGCAAGTGGAGAGTATTCCATCACGGTGCTGACTTCTGCCTTGTCGATGGTGGGCATGCTTTTGGAAGTTGGGAGGTGAGTTATTCGATGCAGGATTCTCCTGCCGTTCACGCCAGTGGGATTCTCTTGTTCTGCTGTAGTGAATGGAAATTTGACTGAGCACCAAATTCTCCCCCCTCTCTGACAGTGGCAGCGGGGCGTGAACAACCAGAGAATTCTGTCCCATGCCCTGGTTTTGGAGCCACTGATTATTTGTGGGTCCAGTTGAGTTTCTGGTTAATAGTAGTCCCTAGCACATTGAGAGTAGGGGGATTAAGTGATGGTGATGCTGCTCTGTGTGGAGGGTGATGGCTAGAGTTCCTCCTGTTGATCATTGCCTGGCATTTGAGCGAAACATTGACCACAACAGCTCAGTAGACATGCCATTTTTGTTTGAGATGACCAAAATGATCGGGTACCAGATGGCCAGCGATTGAAGTATTGCAATATTCCTGTTAGTAGACAGTAATGGGTTCTTGTACTTAAGTTAAACTGGCTATTGGGTGCTGATTTTGGAGAATTCCTAAATGAGTGGGTCTTAAATATGTCATTAATAGGCAAGGATGGGACACCATTATGAACGCAAGACATGGGACATATGTATACCTTGTGTTATGAGCTTTTGCCATCTTTTTGTTTCTTGATTTAAAGTAACATTTATTAGTCACAAGTAGGCTTACATTAACACTGCAATGAAGTTACTGTGAAAATCCCCTAGTTGCCACACTCCGGCGCCTGTTCGGGTACACCGAGGGAGAATTTAGCAGGGCCAATGCACCTAACCAACACATCTTTTGGCCTGTGGGAGGGAACCGGAGCACCCGGAGGAAACCCACGCAGACACAGAACGTGCAGATTCCTCACAGACAGTGACCCAAGCCAGGAATCGAACCCGGGTCCCTGGCGCTGTGAGGCAGTCGTGCTAACCACTGTGCCACCGAGGAAAGTAACTTATAAATTATTCTGGCATCCATTCTCGAATTCGCTGCCAATGATGGTGGTGGAGGCGGTTACAATAGGGGTGTTTAAGGGGTTTTTACATAGGCACGTGAATACGGAAGGAATAGAGGGATATGAAGCAGGCAGAAGCGGTTAGTTTAATTTGGCTTCATGTTCGACAGAACATTGTGGACTGAAGGGCCTGTGTTGTACTATCTGTGTTCTATGTTCATTCAACCATGGCATATCTCTTGTATCTTCCAAAACTGTAGCATTTAAGCGCTATTACGCTAAGTGCTAAAATCTATTCATTTTTCTTATTTATGGAAAAATATGCTTTGCAGCTTTCTGAATGGTGGCATGTTTGTAGCATAGGTACCACCTGAATGGACAGATTGTAATCAAAACTCGATTGAGGTGCTAAAATATTATCAAAAGGTCACATTTGTTACTAGGCACCTAACATTCAGCTGAAGTTATGTTTGAATGGACTGTTGTAGTGCTGAAGGTTGTAGTAGTTGGGTGCAAATGCATAAAATCGCTACAGGCCCAGGTGACTGGTGGTGATTTAACCTGAGGATCACCACACCTCAGGCGGGGGGATGCAAGGTTGAGAAGGCGGGGGCCTTCACGAATTACCTCAGCTGGTATGGGAATTGAACCCGCATTGCTTTAGAATTGTACAGTGCAGAAGGAGGCCATTCGAGTTTGCACCAACCACAATCCCATCCAGGCCCTAGCCCCATGCGTTTACCCTAGCTAGTCCCCCTGACACTAAGGGCCAATTTAGCATTGCCAATCCACCTAGCCCGCACATCTTTGGATTGCTGGCATCGCTGTGCATCACTGACCAGCCGTCCGGCCAACTGAGCCAACCGGCTCAAATTTATAATATTCTACAGTTAGCTGATTTTGTAAATTTATATATACTTTTTCCTTCCAAAAGTTATGGAACTGCAATTCAGCAATTAAGTCTTATTAATAATATAACCAGGTATTGTTGGTGTCTAATAGTTTAGAGAGTTCTTTGTCAGTAAACTGAAGTGATATTGGGGCGGCGGCGGGGGGGGAGGGGGTGATGGAGATCAGGATATTGAATTTGATGATCATTATCAAAATGAATGGCAGAGTAGACTCGAAGGGCTGAGTGGCCTAGTCCTGCTTCTAGTTTCAATGTTTCTAAATAAATTGATCGTGGGAGAGCAGCAATAGTCCAAACATGATATTCTTGTCATGTCAGTATTGAGATGTGAAGTGGACGAGGCCTGTTGTAGCTTGTTATGGTAGCTATGAGGCACAGACTGGGTAGGGATCCGGCTTGTGAAATTGTGATCCATGTGGCTTATCTATGCACACATTGGCTTGCAATAGTGTTATCAACAAGATCTTATTAAAGAGAACTTGCACTGAAAATGTGATAAGCTATTTCCCTTTCGTAAAACCTCCCTAATATGGACTCAATTTGGAACAGAAGGAAGCCATTTGGCCCAACTCATTCTGGCTCTCTTTAGAGGCTCATTCCCCTGTTTTGTCCCCATCGCCAATATTTTCTTCAAGTCTGTACAATTTCCTTCATAAAATCATTCACCATCTCTGGGTGGTGCGGTGGCACAGTGGTTAGCATTGCTGTCTCAGTGCCAGGGACTCCGGGTTTGATTCCGGTCTTGGATGACTGTCTGTGTGGAGTTTGCACGTTCTTCCTGTGCCTGCGTGGGTTTCCTCCAGATGCTTCCTCCACACTTCAAAGATGTGCAGGTTAGGTGGATTGGCCATGCTAAATTGCCACTTAGTGTCAGGGGGATTAACGAGGTTACAAGTGGGGTTACAGGGATAGGGCCTGGTTTGGATTGTTGTCAATGCAGGCTTGATGGGACGAGTGGCCTCCTTCTGAACTGTAGAGATTCTATGATTCTCTGCTTCTATCATCCTCCATAGACAGTTCCAGGTGCATTGTGCACTTTTTAAAAAAAATCTTCCTCAAGATTGGAGAATATATGAAGAGTATAATGGAGGGCTATAATTTAATTAGGCCCAGTTTTTGGGCAGGATTTATTTTCACTTGTGTGTTTACTTGGCAGCTCACATTGTTTGAGGATAAGGGGTAAACCTTTGAGGGCTGAGTGAGGAGAAATTTCTTCACCCAGACAGTGGTGAATGTGTGGAATTCACTCCCACAGAAAGTAGTTGAGGCCAAAACGTTGTCTGATTTCAAGAAGAAATTCGATTTACCTCTAAGGGTTAAAGGGTCAAGGGATATGGGGGAAGGGGGGATCAGGATATTGAATTCAATGATCAGTCATGATCAAAATGAACAGCGGAGCAGACTCGAAGAGCCGAATGGCCTACTCCTGCTTCTAGTTTCTATAATTCACAGATTTGGTGAAGACAGATCAATAAATCCAGGCTTCAAGTGCATAAGGAAGTCCACTTTCAATGATTTTGGAGGCAGGAGGCCCACATTATACACAGCAACAACTTTTATTGATATACCACGCTCAACGTAATAAGACATCACGAGGTGCTTCGCCCGAACCATTAACGAACGTTTGACATTGAGCCACATGAGGTAATGGGGCAGATGATAAAAGCTTGGTTCAATGGGTGAGTTTTATGGAAAGAAAAACTAGGCAGAGAGTTGCAAGGAGGGAAATCAGGTCTAGGCAGATTAAGACATGGTCGCCAATGGTGGAATGATAAAACTCCAGGATGTGCAAGAGACAGGAATTGGACCAGCGTTGGGGTGCTGGAAGGGATATGTGGTGGAGCCATGGAAGAACATGAAAACAGGATGAGAATGTTGAGGCGTTGCTTAACCAGAAGCCATGCTAGGTCAGCAAGCACAGAGATGATGGGCGAATGGGGTAGGAGGAAGGAGACAAGCAGCAGAGCCTTGGATGATCTCAAATATATGGGGACAAGGAGTAGAATGTGGGCAAACAGCCAAAAGTGCATCAGAAAAGTCAAATTTAGCAGCATGGATGAGGGTTTCAACAGCAAATGAATTGGATAATGTCACAAATGTGGAAATGGACATGATAGTCGCATGGACTTGGAGTCAGCTATGACACCAAGGCTGCAAACAATCTGGCTGAGCCTCATTGTTACCATGGCAAGGGATGGGATGGAGCAGGTGGCCAGAGAATGAAGCTTGTAGCAGACAGCCAATTTTCCCAGTGGAATCATAGAATCATATAGTGCAGAAGAGGGCCTTTGGCTCATCGAGTCTGCATCGACACAAGAAACACCTGACCTCCCACCTGATCCCATTTACCTGCACTTGGCACATAGCCTGGAATGTTATGACGGGCCAAGTGCTCATCCAGGTAGTTTTTAAAGGATTTAGTTGGAGGAAATTTCTGCTTGTCTAGTACTGAGCATTGGATAAGCAGTCTGATAATTTAGGGATGGGGTAAGGCTGCGTAACAAAGTTTATTTATTAGTCACAAATAGGCTTACATTCACACTAGAATGAAGTTATTGTGAAAACCCCCGAGTCGCCACAGTCCGGTGCCTGTTCAGGTACACAGGGAGGATTTAGCAGGGCCAATTCACCTAAACTGCACATCTTTGGAATGTGGGAGGAAACCGGAGCACCCGGAGGAAACCCATGTAGACACGGGGAGCGGAGCAACCGGAGGGAAACCCACGCAGACACGGGGAGAACATGCAGACTCCACACAGACAGTGACCCAAGCCGGGAATCGAACCCTGGTTCTTGGCGCTATGAGGCAGCAGTGCTAACCACTGTGCCACCGTGCCGCCCCATCAGTATATCTGTGAAAACTGACACAATATTTTCAGATGACTTCAGCAAGTAGAAGTGAAATAAGAGAGAACCAAGACTAGATTTTTGATCTTCGGGGAACGCCAGTGATAATGAGGCATGAACTGGAAGATCAGGCATGATCAGCTACAATTAGTGCAATTCACCCAGCTGGATGATAGTGGAAGGGGGTGTTGGAGGAAAATGGTGTGGTCAACTGTACCAAAGGCTACAAACGGGTTGAGAAAGACAAGGAGATAGAGTTTACCTTTGTCACTGTCACATCAGATGTACTTTGGGAGGTGTTTGATACGTTTTGAGAATTAAGGACCTCAAGCACGTGTTGCGGATAGAAGGGGAAGTTCGACGGCTCCACTTTCTCCTCTCACCCCCCACCCGTCTGTAAACAGGTTTTATTCTCCGAGTGGTGGCACATTTTCCAACCCCTTGGTTTTGATTGTGATCCAATTTTCAATTAATAACCCCACAGCAAACCTGAGATAGGATAAACTTTGAGGCTTAGCTCATTTTATACACACACACACACACACACACACACACACACACACACACACACACACACACACACACACCAAGAAGACA
Organism: Mustelus asterias; assembly: GCF_964213995.1. Taxonomy (NCBI): domain Eukaryota; kingdom Metazoa; phylum Chordata; class Chondrichthyes; order Carcharhiniformes; family Triakidae; genus Mustelus; species Mustelus asterias. Next base: position 114,796,194 of record NC_135810.1, read on the forward strand.
ATTCACAGCCTTTTTTTCCCACATCCGGGCACACACCTTTGGGTTCATGCCAGTGACAGAGGAATAGAGAAAAAAAAAGTACAGGGTAAAGGTCACAGGCAAAATAAGAATGATTTATTTTACATGAGTCCAGTCCAATGGTGTATTCCTTCAATGAGGTTAGCCGGCTGAAACTAATCCTGGATAACCCACCTTTGCAGTTGAGATTATTTCCACAATGAAATGGGCATGTAGAAGTAAACCAGTCTGAACAGAGATGGTACAGGAGGTTCAGAAGTTTAAGTTGGGTAGGTCATTCAAACCTGGACAAAGCCCCTTTTTCTGAGTTGCTGTTTGGTTGATGGAAGATGGTAGACTGAGCTTTGCCCTTCCACCAGCTTAGAGTGGGTGGTGGGCGGTTCACGTAACTTTCATCCCTTCACTTTGACCAAAGATGTAAGTAAACAAAGATGTAAATTCCTTGTTCTGGATTTTTGGAGATTGTTAATGTTTCAATCATTAAGAATTTTGTAGGTTTGAGTTTTGTCCCAGCAAACTGGCAGTCTCTGTTGCTCAGGTCTGGCTTAAGAAAGGTAATTGACCATTATATAATTCCCTTGGAGGTTGGTCTTTTGCAACCCACTGGGTTTGTTAGTGTATCTTTAGGGATAACAAGGTGTCGGCTTCTCTTTTCTTTATTCATTCATGGGACATGGGCATTGCTGGATGGCCAGCATTTATTGCCCATCCGTAGTTGCTAGAGGGCAGTTGAGAATCAACCACATTGCTGTGGCTCTGGAGTCACATGTAGGCCAGACCAGGTAAGGATGGCAGATTTCCTTCCCTAAGGAACATTAGTGAACCAGATGGGTTTTTCCGACAATCAGCAATGGTTTCATGGTCAGCAGTAGATTCTTAATTCCAGATTTTTATTATTGAATTCAAATTTCATCATCTGCCGTGATGAGATTCGAATCCGGGTCCCCAGAACGTTAGTTGAGTTTGTGTTAATCTAATGATAATGCCACTAGGTATTATTTGAGTTCTAGCCAGCCATAGCTTTAGCCATTTTAAAGTTCTTGTCCAGTTTTTGAAATTTAATGAATCGGACATGATATATATTTTTTAAAATAGTGAAGCTTTTGCCCCATGTCACATGGAATTGTTAGTAAGATAGAATCCTACGGTGCAGCAGGAGGTCATTCGGCCCATCCAGTCTGCACTGACCACAATTCCACCTAGGCCCTATCCCCATAACCCCATGCATTTACCCTAGCTAGTCCTCCTGACACATAGCAATTTAGCGTGGCCAATCCACCCAACCCGCACATCTTTGGAGTGTGGGAGGAAACCGGAACACCTGGAGGAAACCCATGCAGATGTGGGGAGAATGTGCAAATTCCACACAGATAGTGACCCTGTGCGGCCAAATTCCCCTCCAATTTGATTTTCAAACAATGATGAGACAGAGTACAGGAATGAGATAGAGAATCTGGTGAACTGGTGCGGCAACAATAATCTCTCCCTCGATGTCAACAAAACGAAGGAGACTATCATCGACTTCAGGAAGTGTAGAGGAGAACATGCCCCTGTCTACTTCAATGGGGACGAAGTAGAAAGGGTCGAGAGCTTCAAGTTTTTAGGTGGCCAGGTCACCAACAACCTGTCCTGGTTCCCCCCATGCCGGCACTATAGTTAAGAAAGCCCACCAATGCCTCTACTTCTTCAGAATAAGAACATGTGGCACGTCAACTATGACTCTCTCTAACTTTTGACAGCGAGAAGTGCAGACAGAGTCAATGGTTGGGAGACTGGTTTGCGTGATGGATTGGGCTACATTCACAAACCTGTAGTTTCTTGCGGTCTTGGGCAGAGCAGGAGCCATACCAAGCTGAGATACAACTAGAAAGAATGCTTTCTATGGTGCATCTGTAAAGGTTGGTGAGAGTCGTGGCTGACACGCCAAATTTCCTTAGTCTTCTGAGAAAGTAGAGGCATTGGTGGGCTTTCTTAACTATAGTGTCGGCATGGGTGGGGACCAGGACAAACTAGGTGTCCCATTTGACCCAGAAGATGAGCATTCACACCATCACCAAATCTGCCTGAATTTTAACCATTCCATCTTTGGTTGTCAAGCCTTCAGTTGCTGCAGACCATTATGTTCTTGGAATCCCTTCTTACACCTCTCCATCTTGCTATCCTCCCAGGACACCTCTCAAAACCCACCTGTTTGACCACACTTTTGGTTACCTGATCCAGTATCTCCTTATGTGAATCGGTGCCCTGACTTGTTTTATAATACTCCTGTAAAACAACTTGGGGCATTTTGTTAATGTAATGGAAATTATTGTTGTATTTAAAGCTTTGACTCTTACTAGTGTGTGACAGGCAAGTGGGCAGCCTTAATGTGTGAACCTAGGCTGAAGGTAGGTTAGTTCACTGGTGGACACTACTCCAATTCTGTTACCTGTCCAACTTCACTTTCCATTCTGAGGTTAGGAACATTGGAGTCAGCCATTGAGCCTGCTCCGCCATTCGCTGTCCCCACATCCCTTTATGGCATTGGTATTTAGAAATGTCAACCTTTGCTTAAACATACCCTGTGATTGACTTTCCATGCCCTCCACGTCTGGAAACCCAAAGATTGACAACCCTCTGAGTCAAAAAATTCCCCTCTTGATCCTGAGTAACTTCTCCCTTATTTTGAAGTTGTGTCTCCTAGTTCTAAACTACCCAATCTGGGGTGGCACAGTGGTTAGCACTGCTGCCGCACAGTGCCAGGGACCTGGGTTTGATTCCTGGCTTGGGTCACTGCCTGTGCGGAGTCTGTCCATTCTTCCCCTGTCTGTGTGGGTTTCCTCCCACAATCCGAAACATGTGCTGGTTAGGGTGCATTGGCCATGCTAAATTCTCCCTCTGTGTGCCTGAACGGGCGCCGGAGTGTGGCGACTCAGGGAATTTCACAGTAACTTCAATGCAGTGCTAATGTAAGCCTATTTGTCACACTAATAAATAAACTTCAAAACAATGTTAGTATCCTAAAATAAAATACTGCAGATGCTGGAAATCAGAAATAAAAACAGAAAATGCTGAGAAAACTCAGCAGGTCTGGCACCCTCTGTGGAGAGAGAAAAACAGTTAATATTTTGATATCAATATGGCTCCTCTTCAGGGATAACATTTAGGTTTAAAGTTTATTTATTAGTGTCACAAGTAGACTTGCATTGCAATGAAGTTTCTGTGAAAATCCCCTCGTCGCCATACTCTGGCGCCTGTTCGGGTACACTGAGGGAGAATTTAGCATGGCCAATGCACCTAACCCGCACATCTTTCTGACTGTGGGAGGAAACTGGAGCACCCAGAGGAAACCGGAGCACCCAGAGGAAACCTGTGCAGACTCCTCACAAAACGACCCAAGCCGGGTATCGAACCTGGGTCCCTTGCGCTGTGAAGCAGCAGTGCTTGCCACAGTGCTGCCCATTACCTGCATCTACTTTCTGTCTACCCTGCGGATGTATTCAAGGTTTCAGGACTGTAAATAGTTATATTTCATGTCTTTTGCCCCACCGCAGGCTAGGGATTCTGAGGAGGAGGAGTGCATTGTTTCTCATTAGACTAATTTTAATCCAAACTTTTGATCTCCTTGCTTCTTGCACATTTATCAAAGGATTCTTCTTTCTTCCCACATTTTCCATTCCCGTTTGCTTTGTGGTTTCGTGTGCTTATTTCTATCTATGCAGTAATGTTTGGCTTCTGATTTTATTGAAATCTGATGCTTTCCTATCCTAGTTTTTGCATTTTGAAGCTGTCATCCAGGCACCCATTCCTAAGCTTATGCAGTTTACCCTTCAGTAATGCAATCCTTTATAACATCAACTTACCTTTTGCATTGTCCCTTCTTAATGCAGTAAAGCCTCAGAAGATGCTTCACAGGAATCCTGTCTGATATTATTTGACACTGAAAGACAGAAACAGGCATTATAGGCTCGCTGAGTTAAAGGAGGGTAACTTCAGAGTTTGGAGGCAAGGCGTCTGAAGGCTTGGGCTGCTGTTGGTGGGGTAGTGGATATGCAAGAGGACAGAACTGGAGAAAAACACAATCTCTGGCCTCTAGGCTTGGATAAGGAGTTAGGGAGTTGAGGCCATGGTGGGATTTGAAAACCAGGATGGAAATGATTAAGGATAGGATGTTCTGATCACACCTGCCCTGAAACCAGAAATTCCTACCCAAGGTCAACGGATCTCTAGGATAAACGCAAAATACTGTGGATACTGGAATCTGAAACAAAAACAGAAAATGCTGGAAAATCTCAACAAGTCTGACAGCATCTGTGGAGAGAGAGAGTTGGGCCAACATTTCGAGCCTAGATGACTCTTTGTCAGAGTTGCCATCATGTTGGAGTTGGCGGAGATGACGGAGGATAATCCTTTGAATGCGGAGACTGGTGGGGTGAAAAGTGGGGACAAGGGGGACCCCATCCTGGTTCTGGGACGGTGGGTAGGTGGTGAGAATGGTGGTCTGGAGGATGGGTTGAGGGCCCTGTCAACCACAGTGGGCAGAAAAGTACGCTTGAGGAAGAAGGAAGACATATCAGCCGCGCTAGTTTGGAAAGTGGCATCATCAGAACAGATGCGGGTAAGGCGATGGGTCATCCAGACTCAACATTGGCTCTACTCTCTCTCCACAGCTGCAGTCAGACCTGCTGAGACTTTCCAGCATTTTTCTGTTTCTGTTGTCAATGGACCTCTAAATGGTCTGTCAAAATTTCCATCCCACCTGCAACGGTTTCCGCAGCAGATGAGACCAGAAAATTGACCCTTAAGTTTGAGGCATTGGTGGACCTGAAGCACATGTCAGCCAGTGATAGGGGTGAACAGGATTTGGTGTGAATTAGGGTACATGCAGCTAACATCTGATGAGTTGAGGTTTATGGGAAGTGGGAGGCTAACCTTTTCTTAATCGGTTTAACCTATCTAAATTGGAAGGAGCACAGTCACTGAATTGGTTTTCCACTGATAATTTGTGACCAGTGAAACTCCTGTGCTCCTTCAATGCTAATGCAACTCTGAATCTCTGGCAGTGAACAAAGAAAATTACAGCACAGGAACAAGCCCTTCGGCCCTCCAAGCCTGCACCGGCCATGCTGCCCGACTTAACTAAAACCCCCTACCCTTCCAGGGACCATATCCCTCTATTTCCATCCTATTCATGTATTTGTCAAGACGCCCCTTAAAAGCCACTACCATATCCGCTTCCACTACCTCCCCCGGCAGCGAGTACCAGGCATCCACCACCCTCTGTAAAAAATCTGCCTCGTACATCTCCTTTAAACCTTGCCCCTTGCACATTAAACCTGTGCCCCCTAGTAATTGACTCTTCCACCCTGGGAAAAAGCTTCTGACTATCCACTCTGTCCATGCCTCTCATAATCTTGTAGACTTCTATCAGGTCGCCCCTCAACCTCTGTCATTCCAGTGAGAACAAACCAAGTTTCTCCAACCTCTCTTCATAGTTAATGCCCTCCATACCAGGCAACATCCTGGTAAATCTTTTCTGCCCCTCTCCAAAGCCTCCACATCTTTCTGGTAGTGTGGCGACCAGAATTGAACACTATATTCCAAGTGTGGCCTAACTAAGGTTCTATAAAGCTGCAACATGGCGATTTTTAAACTCGATGCCCCGGCCGATGAAGGCAAGCATGCCGTTTGCCGCCTTGACTACCTTCTCCACCTGCATTGCCACTTTCAGTGATCTGTGTACCTGTACACCCAGATCCCTCTGTCTATCAATACTCTTAAGGGTTCTGCCATTTACTGTATATTTCCTATCCTTGTTAGACCTTCCAAAATGCATTACCTCGCATTTGTCCGGATTTAAACTCCATCTGCCAACTCTCCGCCCAAGTCTCCAACCGATCTATACCCTGCTGTATCCTCAGATGGTCCTCATCGTTATCCGCAAATCCACTAACATTTGTGTCGTCTGCAAAATTACTAATCAAACCAGTTACATTTTCCTCCAAATCACCCTCTGGCTGTAGGAGTCATGCTGAATGTATTTGATGAATATTGCATGCATCACAACTGTATCGAACAGCTCAGTGTAACATGATCCAAGTAGTATATTTGAATATTATTGCACTTTCTGCGCTGGCCACTTTGAAACGTTTGTAATGTTCTTTCTGATATTTTGCAAATAAAGTTTTTTTTTAAAAAAAAGCTTATAGATCTCTACTATGGCTTTCATCCTATTTCCTACATTTTGTGTTTCCTATGACAGTGAATTGGTGACGCACTGACTGGCAGTAACACTTCTGGGGTTGTTTGCTATAACCAGTCTTTCCGTATGTGACCGCACGCATGAATGAAATATATTGTTAGTGCAGTCATATTCGTCTTAAATTCTAGAGCACTTTCAATCTGGAGAAGAAATGATGCATTTGTTTTCAATTGGATATCAATGATCGCAAGACTATTTTTAGTTTAACTTTTGTTGTTATTGACACTTGGGTGGAGATTTCTGCAAAATGGAATTACTTTACTTGTTTACTTTGTGAAATTCCTATTTGCATATCATTTCTGATTTTTTTAAGAAAAGTTAAAATCTGATGCTTCCCCATGTTTATTCCATCTTATCCTAACTTTTCATTAAGTTTTGTTTCTTTGCCATCTATCAGGGGTGGGATTGTGGTCGGTGCAGACTTGATGGGCCGAATGGACGCCTCCTGCACTGCAGGGATTCTATGATCCTTCTCCTATGCAATTCTCTTATAAACAGAATAAATCAGAATAATCTGGTCATTTATTTCATTGCTATTCATAGTAGTAGAATGGTTGTGTTATTGGGCTAGTAAATTGGGGACCTGGATTAGTATGAAGATGTGAGTGCGAATCCTGCCACAGCAGCTGGTGGAATTTAGACTCGATTGATTAAATAAATCAGGAATAAAGAGCTGCTATGCCATGCAATGATTGAATTGTTGCAAAAATAAAAATTGGTTCGCTCATGTCCATTTTGAGGGAAAACTATCTGTTCAGCCCTATGTGACTCCAGAGCTACAGCATTGTGGTTGATGCTCAGTTGTATTCAGCTTAACTGCGTGCGTGTGCGTGCATGCCTTGCCAGCTAGACGGTACTGTGCAACCCGGCTGCCGTGTTTCTGCGATCATTACCCTGCCCTGATGTTGCCCTTTTTATTCCCCATCACATTATTCTTATTTGCTTTCTTATGCAGATGAAGGTTGTATCGCTGTGTAAATGGATGTAACAAACTTGCGTTTTATATCATGCTTTAAACTACCTCGTGATGCTCTAAAGTGGCAAGACAGCTTTGCGCTTTGCAAGGTGGATGGCACAATGGTTACTGCTGCCTCACAGCTCCAGGGACCCGGGTTCGATTCCCAGCTTGGGTCACTGTCTGTGTGGAGTTTGCAGTTTCTCCCAATGTCTGCATGGGTTTCCTCCGGATACTCCGGCTTCCTCCCATAGTCCAAAGATGTGCAGGTTAGGTGTATTGGCACCTTAGCGTCCCGGGATGCGTAGATTAGTGGGATTAACGAGGTAAACGGGGTTGCGGGAATAGGGCCTGGGTGGGATTGTTGTTGGTGCAAACTTGATAGACCGAATGTCATCCTCCTGCACTGTAGGGTTCTATGATTCTATGAAAAGGTTCCACAAACATCAGGGGTTGACTTTATCCAGTGATGTCGGGTTGAATGAATATTGGTCGAGGAAACTGGGAGAATTCAGCTGCAATTTTTCTGAATGTAGGCCATGGAGCCTTTCGAATCCTCCTGAGGGGGCCGACCTGGTTTAGTTTTAATCGAAAGACATGTACAAATGTTTTAAAAATCCTGTGCAGATGTGCATTTGCTGCATAAACCTCTTCAGTGTTCAGTAAGTGAAGCCAGTTCTCCTGCATGCAAGTTGGGTGGCCTGGCAGTAGTTAGATGTGCCATTGGCATAGCATTCCCAGTGGCTCACTGGCAATACCAGGTATGTTTCTGAATCATGTGGTTGGATACAAGTTAACTGGGTTGATCGGAGTGGCAATGGAAATTCTGTAGTTGGCTTCAGGGCACCTTTTCTCATTTCAGGTCACCATCCAGTGCATCTGATTGCACAGTGTGTTTGTGTGGGTGCCAGGTAAGAGCAAGGGTTGCCTGGGATAAATAACCTGCCAGTTTTCTTGGTTTCTTTTTAAAAATTACATTCCCTATAACGATGGCCACGTGGGTGAGATCACCTGTGAAAATGACTCCAATAAACAAGTAACTTTGGCTAATACGGTGAGCTGAGAGAGCTTGTCGGAGCAGTAACGTAGTGGTATTGTCACTGGACTAGCAATCCAGAGACTCGGGGACCACGGTTCGAATCACCCCACGTCAATTGGTGAAATTTGTATACGACAAAAAAAAAAATTTGGAAAGTTACATGGCCGTGAAACCGTTGGCGGATAACCCGAATGTCCTTTCGGGATGGAAATCTGCCATCCTTACCCGGTCTGGCCTGCATGCGACTCCAGGGCCACAGCAATATGGTTAACTGCCCTCTGAAATGGCCTAGCAAGACACTCAGTTCAAGGGGGCAATTAGTGATGGGCAACAAATGCCGGCCCAGCCAGCGACACCCACATCCCCAGGAAAGAATAAAGAAAAAATATTTAAGCCTCCAATTGCTCCCGCTTAAACATTTTAATGATGCTTCGTGTTTGTGTGTGACTGCTGATTTGCACCCTTGCATATCTGTTGCGCTTGAAGGTTTTGGTATTAACTGCTTGCTTTTGCAGTAATGGGCTCTTCCTATTTTTTTTTTCTATCCTCTTTCTGCAGCTGCTCCTACGTTGGGTGTTAATGACACGGGTGAGTACGGGAACTTGATATGCATGAAAGCTGTATCAACTTGCGCGCAAGAGAATGATTCCACCCATAAATAATGCTTTGGTGAAACAATACTGCACATTAGGTGGGGAATTAAATCCTTTGAGTCATAATTGTTCAGAGCTAGGAGAATGGTAGCAGGAATGTAACTTGTTTCGAAAGCTGCGATTAATTCACAGGGGAGTTGTGTGCTGTGTAAGATTTCACTTTTTAATGCCTTCCCAGCTTGGGTTCTCTGACTGGAAGATGGTGGAGCAGACTGAATGTTTGTAGAGACTTTCTTGAAAAGACTTTTATAACTATGTTCTGCACCGTATAATCAAACTCCAAGATTTCCACTGAGTCACCTCTTTAAAACCACAATGATGCACAATATAAAGGGAAAGAGGTGGAGTTGTCGGTAATTCCACCACCCTACGCAGTAGAAAATAAGTCCTCTAATTCCTCAAAGCTTTGACCCAACTGTTATGATCAAGAGAATGATCCCGGAGATGTCACTTGACATTTGAGGACTCTGGGTCTGTTCTCAATGAAGTTTAGAAGGGAGGGGGGGATCTCATTGAAACTTAGAATACTGAAAGGCCTGAATAGAGTGGACATGGGGAAGATGTTTCTATTGGTAGGAGAGACAAGGATCCGAGGGCACAGCCTCAGAGTAAAAGGGATGATCCTTTAGAACCGAGATGAGGAAAAATTTCTTCAGCCAGAGGGTGGTGAATCTATGAAATTCATTGCCACAAAAAGCTGTAGTTGCCAGGTCATTGAGTGCATTTAAGACAGATGGGTCCTTGATTGGTAAGAGGATCAAAGGTTATGGGGAAAAGATGGGTGAATGTGGTTGAGAAACTTCTCAGCCATGATTGAATGGCAGAGCAGAGCAGCTGAATGGCCTAATTCTGCTCCCATACCTTATTGTCGTATTATTCATGAGCTTAACTCTGTTGACTGCATTTTTCTTCCCAACAAAGTGAATTCAGCAACTGCTGCTGGAACTGCAGCTAGTCCCAACAGTCTGAGTGCTGGAGCCCACAGGACCAGGTAAATCTGACATTTCACAGCAGGACAAATTGGCCTGGGAGTGGAGTGCAAGGAAGTTAATGGATCAGGGGGTCCTGATGGCAAGGCCAAGGACTGGAGGGGGCACCTGGAATGCTGGGTGGCAGGGTTGGGGCTGTTTACCCCAGTCCAACGCTGGCATCTCCACATCAGGGTTGGGGAGGTCAGTAATGTAGGTAACCTGCCACAATTCCTCAAATCCTGAGCTCAGCTTGTCAACCTCAATATTGAGGCAGGGATGGGAAGTGGTCCTCAAGAAACCATTAATTGGGCCACTTGAGGCCTCGCTGGCACCGTGTAAAAATTGCGGACAGGGTGAGGTCGGGCAGGAGAGTGATGGAAAGACCTCCGAAGTGGTCGTTATATCAGCCCTCCACCTGAACACCTTTTGCGGTAAGTGGTGGGGTGGCCTGTAAAATCCTGCCCTCAGTTTCCAGTTGCTGTAGTGTCACCTTGGGGAAGGACATCTGATGTTGCTATGGAAATGAGTTGAAATCGGTCTTAACTAAAGGCTAGTGAATTGGTACAAGAAATTAATCAAAAACTCTAATGGAATGTTGCTCTTTACAAGGGCTTGGACTTCAAAAGTGAGGAGGTGACACCTCTGTTGTACGAAGCCTTAATCAACATTGTGTTCACAGGCACGATGTCTTTGGGTGCACTGAGTCTGACTGTTGTCAGGAGGAGGTGTGTGGGAAAGGTAGAGAAAATATGTCCTTTTCATTGATCAGTGCTGCACCATTTTGCCACTAAAACCTGCCAGCAACTCCTCCAAATACCGCAGAGGTGTCCATATTTTTCATTGCAGCTAAAAATACTACTGTGTGTGTTTATTCTCTTAAAAAGACCCTCTAAAGGAAGTTGGATACAACAAAAGTCAACAACTTTGAGCATAAGAACATAAGAACTTGGAGCAGGAGTCGGCCATCTTGCCCCTTGAACCTACTCCGCCATTCAATAAGATCATGGCTGATTTTTTCGTGGACTCAGCTCCACTTACCCGCCCGCTCACCATGACCCTTAATTCCTTTACTGTTCAAAAATTTACCTATCCTTGCCTTAAAAACATTCAATGAGGTAGCCTCAACTGCTTCACTGGGCAGGGAATTCCACAGATTCACAACCCTTTGTGTGAAGAAGTTCCTCCTCAACTCAGTCCTAAATCTGCTCCCCCCTTATTTTGAGGCCATGCCCCCTAGTTCTAGTTTCACCCACCAGTGGAAACAACTTCCCTGCTTCTATCTTATCTATTCCCTTCGTAATCTTATATGTTTCTATAAGATCTTCCCTCATTCTTCTGAATTCCAGTGAATATAGCCCCAGTCTACTGAGTCGCTCTTCATAAGCCAATCCTCTCCACTCCGGAATCAGCCTCGTGATTCTCCTCTGCACCCCCTCCAGTGCCAATATATCCTTTCTCAAGTAAGGAGACCAAAATCCAGTTTTGCACCAATCTAATGGGTAGAGATTAGAAAACCGGTTTACTTTTGCTCTGTGCAAGTAGAATGTACTTATTGGTGATGGCATAGTAATGCTAAGATGGGGCCAGTGCTAATTTCTAAGTGAGGGTGAAATTGTAACCAGTGCTTGGAGTAAGACCATAAGATGTCGGAGCAGAATTAGACCATGTGGCCCATCAAGTCTGCTCTGCCATTGTATCATGGCTTTTTTATTCATTTGTGGGACATGGGCATCGCGGGCTCGCCAACATTTATTGCCCATCCCTAGTTGTCTGAGGGCAGTTGAGAGTCAACCACGTTGCTGTGGCTCTGGAGTCAGGTGTAGGCCAGACCAGGCAAGGATGGCAGATTTCCTTCCCTAAAGGACATTGAAGAAGGAAATGGCTGTTATGTTTCTCAATCCCATTCTCCTGCCTTTTCCCTGTAACCTTTGATCCCCCTTACCAATCACGAGCCTCTCTATCTCTGTCTTAAATATACTCAAACTTCTTGTTCAACAAATACTTTGGGAATGGGGGGCTGGGGGTGCAACTCTACAAAACAAATGATTTTTCCAACACACTGTGAATAGTTACGAGGTAAAGATGGCTTATCCCTGTATGGAGAGAGATCATTCACATCAGCAGTTCTCTATTACTGACTCTTCACTTCTTGTACACTGGAAGGATCATCCTCTCCCCAAGTCACGTTTGCATACTTTTTTGCTACTGAGCAATAGGAGACTTCAGTCTGGATTTTAGATCCTGATCCCGATACCAAGATTTTATACTTCTCCTTGCTGTCAACATTAATTTTTCTGAGCCTCCATTTACCAAACCCAGGGAATTCCAACAACCCTCAAGAAGCTCGACACCATCCAGAACAAAGTAATCCACTTCATTGGGACCCCATCCACCGCCTTCACATTCACTCCTGCCATTATCGCTGCACAGTACCAGGCGTTTGCACCATCTGCAAGATGCACTGCAGTAACTTACCAAGGCTCCTACTTGCAGTAATTTCTAAAGCCATCACCTATACCACCTGTCAGAAAGAAGGGTGGCAGACATATGGGAACACTGCCACCTGGATGTTCCCATCCAAGCCGGACACTATCCTGATTTGGAACCATATCACCATTCCTTCATTGTCACTGGGTCAAAATCCTGCAACTCCATCCCCAACAGCACTATGGATGTATTGACACCGCATAGACTGCAGCGGTTCATGAAGGCAGCTCACCATCATCATCTCGAGGGCAATTAGGGATGGGTGCTGGCCTAGCCAGTGATGCCCACATCCCATGAATGAATAAATTAAAATTGCACTCTCTTCTGGAGGGTACTTGGGGCTAATGAAGAATTGCACTGCGAGACTGGGTCAACCACACTAATGCCAATGTGCTCTGTATAAGAGGAGATATCGATATTTAAGAGCTATTTAAATTCATTCATGAGACATGGACGTTGCTGGGTGGCCAACGTTTATTACCCATCCCTAGTTGCCTGAGGGCAGCTGAGAGTCAAGCACATTGCTGTGGCTCTGGAGTCTCATGTAGGTTAGACCAGGCAGGGATGGCTGATTTCCTTCCCTAAAGGACATTAGTGAACCAGATGGGTTTTTGCGATAATCGACAATAGTTTCTTGGCCAACAGTAGATTGTTAATTGCAGATATTTTTTTGATTGAATTCAGATTTCACCACCTGCCGTGGCGGGATTCGAACCCGGGTCCCCAGAAAATTAGCTGAGATTCTGGATTAATAGTCTGGCGATAATACCACCAGGTCATTGCCTCCCCTGCTATAGTATGCTTTCCTAATTGTTCAGTTTTGTAAGAAGTAATATGTTGTGATTCATTGTTTTTAGCAACGGGGAATTCATGCCATGCCATAGTAATGAGGCACAGGGCTTAACCCGTACCAACCTGCCCTTATTTAAATATGCTGCAATGCTTGAAATGCAGCCTGTTCAAAGTGATTGGCCTTTATTTTTTTGGGTACAAATGAAATGCCAATCTGTGTTCCAGGTTTACTTTGGGAACAGTGTTTCACGGAGGAATACACTCCCGTTGATACAGTTTTCTAGTTTTCAAATGGGATTTTAAGGACCTGAAAATTGGTAGGGTAACATATGATGGCAATGTATAATTTGTGATCTGAATAATGATAGCATGCACACGTCCCCGGAGACAGGCCAGGAGCTCAACAGATATAAACACTGCTGCAATCTGAGACGTGACCTAGGAGAGCCCGCTCTGTTTTTATTCTTGTATAAAGTAACCATGTTTACATTTTCTGTCAGTAAAACAAACATCATTCACCTAAATGGAATAATTACTGATAAGGCAACAACAGCTAGTTTTACTTGGAACCTGTAATGAAACATCCTGGGCACTTCACACGCAAAATAAAATCTAGCACTGAGCCACATTAGGAGATATTAAGGCAGATGCCTGAAGCCAAGGCGAAGTGTTAAGTTTTTAATGTTCCTCTGAAAGTAAGAAAGTGAGATGGTAAGATTTACAATTGGGGAGGTTGCGACCAAAGTGGTGCAGATACTTTGGAGGGATCATGAAATCCCTACAGTGCAGACAGAGGCCATTCAGCCCATTGAGCCAGCACCGATGACAATCCCACCCAGGCCCTAACCCCACATATTTACTCTGCTAATCCCCCTGACATTAAGGGGCAATTTAGCAGCCAATGTAACAGCCAATCGCCAATCCTACCCTGCACATCTTTGGACTGTGGGAGGAAACTGCAGCACGCAGAGGAAACCCACGCAGACACGGGGAGGAATGTGCAAACTCCGCACAGACAGTGACCTGAGGCCAGAATTGAACCCAGATCCCTAGCGCTGTGAAGCAGCAGTGCTAACCACTGTGCCACCATGCCGCCCACGGTTGTGGAGCTGGAAGCATTAATAATTTGGATGGGGGGGGAGGTGGATTTGATGGAGGGGTTTTAAGACCAGAGTTGAGATTTTTAAAATTGTGGTACTGCTCAACCAGGAGCCAGTGTCGGTCAGCGATCGCACGGTGATGGGTGGATATGACTTGTTGCGATAAGGAACATGGACAGCAGAGTATTGGAAGGGCTCAAATTTACAGAGGGTCTAACGTGGGGGGTTGACCAGGTGTGCATTTGAATCACCAAGACTATGGGTGGAATTTTCCCGTTCCGCCTGCCACGGGAATTGTAGTGGGTGGGGCACGGACCTTGTAAAGATCCGTTGACCTCAGGTAGGATTTTCCAGCCTTGGGGCGAGTGCAGCTGGAAAATCCTGCCCTATGGGTTGAATGAAAAGACATGGGTGAGGGTTTCAGAGCAGAAGAGCTGAACTGGGTGACATTGTGGAGGTGAAAATCGATGATCTTGGTGATGGCATGTTTGTGGTTGGAAGCTCCTCTCTGGTCCAAGTGACCCAGGTTTGGTTCAGCCTCAAGATTGCGAGGAAGAGGGGTGGAGTCATTGGTGGAAAACTGAGTTAAAGTTTATTTAGTAGCCACAAGTAGGCTTGCATTGACTCTGCAATGAAGTTACCGTGAAAGTCCCCACTCCGGCGCCTTTTCGGATACACCTGAGGGAGAATTTAGCATGGTCAATGCACCCTAACCAGCACACCCTTCAGACTGGGGGTGGGGGGAAAACCGGAGCACCCAGAGGAAACCCACGCAGGCACAGGGAGAACGTGCAAACTCCACATCGACAGTGGCCCAAGCCAGGCATCGAACCCAGGCCCCTGACGCTGAGAGGCAGCAGTGCTAACCACAGTGCCACCATGCCACCCATGTGGTGTCGTGGAAGCCCCAGACATTTCTTTGCTCTGCCACCTATTTTAAGTGGAAGAAATTTCTGTTCATCCGGCATTGGATGTTGGACAAGCAGTCTGATAATTTAGTGACTGAGTGGAGATGAAATGGTGATGAAATAGAGCTCAGCATTGTTGGTGTACATGCACAAACTGACAGTCTTCAGCTATTGTCACAATTGGGTGACATGTTAACAAAACAAAGGCAGTTTAAGGATTTATATATGCATAGGTCAACATTAAAAATAAGGTATAGTTTTAAGTGGGTTTAATTTCCTATTTCTTTGCCTGGTAGGATACTGGACAAAGGTGTTTGTATGTGTTGAAGGTTGGAAGTTCCAACTGTTTTAATAGCACTTGGATTACAGAGTGAGGAATAAATAAAAGTTATAATCATATGGGGGCTACTTAGTTACTGGAGGCCCTTGTAAGGTAAAATAACTTTTTAAGTTTTAGCTGGATATATTTAGGGTGGCACAGTGGTTAGCACTGCTGCCTCACAGCGCCAGGGACCCAAGTCCAATTCTGGCCTCGGGCCGCTGTCTGTGTGGAGTTTGCACTTTCTCCCTGTGTCTGCGTGGGTTTCCTCTGGGTTCTCCGGTTTCTTTTCACAGTCCAAAGATGTGCGGGTTAGGTTGATTAGCCATGCTAAATTGTCCCTAGTGTCAGGGGGATTAGCAGGGTAAATGTGTGGGGTTATGGGAATAGGGCCTGGGTGGAATGTGGTCGGTACAGACTCGATGGGCCGAATAGCCTCCTTCTGTACTGTAGGGGTTCGAGGATATTGCAGTTGGAGACAGAACACTGGGGAGCAAACATCTCTCAACTCTGCCAGAAGAAAGAGTGGACAGGATGGGAGTTGCGCAGAGGCAGGCTTCCTAGAGTACTAGTTAATGCCCAGATAACCAGAGAATTGGGAAAAGCGAGAATTTCTGAAGATAATTGAACTTAAGAGAACAGAGACCCAGGTATTGTTCAGAAGAATTCAAGGAAGATTAAACCAAGGGTTCTGAGTTTCAGATACAATTGCAGCAACCAAATTTAGAGTGGGACAGCAGACTTCAGAGGCCATTTTAATGAGAGTCTGGGATCAAGAGTTAAAGCAATTGTAAGCAATTTGTACAGTAGTCAAGATAAAGAAATCCTGAAGGGGGTGGTGAAAATCCTGGACTGGATTCACTGTTTAAAAATGGATGGAAGCTTTGTTTAAAAGTGTCATTTGGAAAACCTGGACTGGATTTTGGAATGCAAAGTGGGACGGGAAAGCATTTATTGTGAGAGAAGATTGTAATGCATGTGTCGATGGAGTGGAGTTTAGAAAAACTTGTGTGACAATCAGCTGAGGGAGGGGTTTCTGAGGAGTAATCCACAGACACTAACTTGGGTTCAGAGAGGAATGTGTATTTGACCACCGTCATCTTGTGTGCCTGAAAGGACTTTGTGTGTTAATGAGACCATTGTACCCTTAAGGTGTACTTTGTAATCCATGTTAATCTTAAAATCTGTGTGTTTGTTAAATCTAAGAGGGGGAGAGCAAAGGAGTATTGCATCATAATCCAATTTCTCATGTTTAATATATGTTTTTTTTCCTTATTAAAACTAATTAGTGGTCCGGTGACCCTGTTCCTCCATGTTTTATTAAAAATAAAGTAAAAGTTAGGGTCTCTTGAGCTGAGGTTCCATTCTGGTACCTTCCTGTCCAGTTATAACATCAAATAGCATTACGATGCATGTAAATGAGAAAGTTCTTCAATATCTAGTAAAATTGGTGCTAGATTTATTTCCAAACAACATTGGGATGCTTTTGATGAAACACAGGATGGTTTCTAAAGTTGGGAAAGTCGCTGACTAGTAAAATGTCACGGAGGAGCTCTTTGTCACTAATTCCTAGCAGCTGATCTTTCAATTGAATCCCGATTTTACCCTGGAAAATGTGAATTTCACACTATCTGAACAAGGTCCTCTCTGTTATGTTGCAAACTGCTTTAGCATTAATGGAATCTTTCCCTGTCTCATTGCTCCTTTCCACTTTCTACCAAATGGGCGGACATCTCGGCCTTCAACATACAAGTTTGTTGAATCAACAACTGAGGATCTTCAGGGATAAAGAATTTCAAAGATTCCCAGCCCTCTGAGTGAAGATATTTCTCCTTTTTATCTCCATTTAGATTTTGACCAGGGGAATCAGCCTCTGGGCATTGATTCTGTCAAACTTGCCAGCTTCAATGAGATCCCCTTTCGTTCTTCTAAACCCCAAATAACATAGGCCCATTCTACTCAATCCCTCCTTGCAGGCCACGTCGCAGTGTGTTACAGGCACAGGATACATCAACAGAGGTCATTCCTGTCTTGAGGGTGATTTCCAGAAAGGTCTGCAGTGTGCGAGGTCAGTGTCAGGACTTGCTTGGAGCAGTTGTGACCTTTGGAGGTTGGGTGGGTGGGCATGGTAGGAATTACTACCTCGTGCAAGTAATAAGTTGAGGTTGGGTAATATCAACACTCTTGTTTTGTCTTTCAGGGGATGACGGTTTTGACCTAAACTATGCTTTAGCTGAGGATCTTCCTAAAACCCAAGCTCCAGGTATGGACTGATGAATAATTTTATTAATGACCTAGATTGTGAGTTCATGATTTAATACATGAATTTGTACAGTATCTTTTCAAATTGAAATGTCTTTGAAGATTTTGCGCTGTTATGCAAGAAGAGGTTGCTTGTTCGTGTGGCTTGTTCGGTACTATCCGATAGACCTGTGGAAAGACTTGCTGTACTGCACGGTCACTCAGCCAGACATTGTGGGCATATGTTCATGTTCTCCCTGCCCCATTTACACTTTAATAAAAAGCAACGGTTACGGGCACCAAATTGCTACCAATCCTTTGACATATGCAGGGTTATTGTGAGTTTGTCTCAGAATTCACTGATTTCTTACTCTGGTTAGATCTTATTTTGGAGATGGTCATTGCCTGGCACTTGTGTGGCACAAATGTTATTTGAATGCACAGCACTAGATCATTTGTCTAAAACCTGTATTGGCATTGAATTTAGCCTTGTACAGTGGTCCAAGTCATCGCTGTTTGACATTCAATGCCATTCCCATTGCTGAACCCCCACTATTAACATCCTGGGGATTACTATTGACCAGAAACTAAACTAGACTAGCCATATACCTACTGTGACGACCAGAGCAGTTCAAAGGTTAGGAATCCTGCAGCAAGTAATTCATATCCTAACTCCCTAAAGCCTGTCCACCATCTACGAAGCACAAGTCAGGAGTGTGATGGGATGCACTCCACCTTGCCTGAATGAATACAGCTCCAACAACACTCTAAGCTCAACACCATCCAGGACAAAACCGCCCGTTTGATTGCTACCCCTTCCACAAACATTCAATCAATCCCTCCACGACCAACAAGCAGTGGTGGCCGTGTGTAGCAGCTACAAGATGCATTACAGTGTTCCTTAAGACTTCCTATGGCTATCCAGTATGTCTTGGTACAGAGGTAATATTGTTGCCCCCAGGTCAGAGGGTTCAGAGGAATTTGCGCTACATTCTGAGAATGCCATGTAGGCTGACTTTCCTATAAATCAAAAAATCCTTGTTTTCTTGTTCAAACAGTTTAAAGTTTATTTATTAGTGTCACAAGTAGGCTTGCATTAACACTGCAATGAAATTACTGTGAAAATCCCCTAGTCACCACACTCCGGCGCCTGCTCAGGTACACTGAGAATTTAGCATGGTCAATGCACCTAACCATCATGTCTTTCGGACTGTGGGAGGAAACTGGAGCACCCGGAGGAAACCCACGGAGACACTGACAGAACAGTTTCCACACACACAGTGATCCAAGTCGGGAATCGAACCCGGGTCCCTGGCACTATGAGGCAGCAGTGCTAACCACTGTGCTACCATGCTGCCCATATGTTAAGACTCCCTCCATGGTATTTGATGAATTGAACGGTATTCTTGCAAACTGTTTAACACACTCTCCTTTGGTCATCACTGTCAGAAAATGCTTGACTGGCTTTTTTAAAATCTTGGCTCTGTTTGTGGGAACTTGCTGGAAAGGAAATGATTGGCCCATTTACCTACAGAAGTTCCGCTGCATTTTAAATGAAGTGCTGGGTTATTTATAAAATGTTTTGAGAGCTACGATCAGGCTCAATATAAATATTGGCATGTCTTTATCCTGTGTGAATTGAACATTGGCAGGGTTGTGTGTGACTGCTGCGCTCCTATCCTCATCAGATACCTTGCAGAGGGACCACTCATTAGCAATTAGTGGTCAGAACTAAAGCTGGTATTACATTTTCCTGCCTTCACTTGAGACACACTAGGGTCACTTGAGCTCCAAATATTTCCTCTTGTTGAAAATAAGTAATGCAAAATTGAGAATGCTCTGTTAGCATCGGTATTGCCACAAACTGTGCATTGCAACAAGCCATTGGAGGGCCTTCATTAACTTTTTTTTATACTTTACTTAAAATGTTAGTTAGCCTTATCCTAATGTTGGAATAAAATGGAACCGTTGGCACTCTATGCAGTGTGCTATTTCCTTTTTTTTTTGGAGACACTTTGAAATATTACTGAATAAATGGAATATTACCCGAATGCAAATCCTTCTGCTCTTCCCTTGCCTTCTTCCCATTTGCAATGGGAGAATGTTTTCCGAACCTATTCATGCAGAAGTTGCAATACTTGACCATATCGTTCCAATATTAGTCGAGACCAGTAGGAACATTTTCAATGGAAGAAATAAATCCCAGTTATTTACTAAAGGAATGAAACCACAAGGCTCCACAGTTTAAAACCCAAGAACTTTTACTATTCAAGAATCAACAAAGATCTTGATGCTATCTTTCTAAAACTTGACACTATCGATCCTATGCTGTAACATCCGGAATTAGCAAGAGTTAAACATTAATTAAGAGGCAAATTGTGGTTGAATATTGTTATATTTTTAAAAGGGTTGCAGGTTGCTTTATGAGCTGATCATACTCTTTGATGGTGATGTCATTAGGGTGTTTGCAGAGGCTGCAGCTTTATTTTCAGTTTTGTAGCAGCTCTTTCAATAAAACCTGCGTGTCAGTTTGAATCGACATGTGCAAACCACATCTTCTGTTAAAATGCACAACCCCTAACATAGTTAGGACATTACAGATATAAACTATAAATTGCACAGCATATGACAGAAACTACATTTGGCTCAACAATTACTGCTGCACAGTTTGGGCTGATCTGTATCTGGGTCCTTTTTTATATCTCTTTCACCAAGGTTTCAATTTTCCAACCGCGACTTGTTCCTGATTTCTTTGACTGGGAAGGTTCTTTGTGTTTACCTGTTCTGCTTCCCTGCAACCAGTTCAGTTTCTATTTTGAGATGGGGGTCAACCTCACAAACATATACATTTTTAAAAATATATAGATTCCCTCACTATTTTCTGCAGATAAACTTGGAGAGAATTACACAATGTTCTAAGAACAAAGAGCAGTACAGCACAGGAATAGGCCCTTCGGCCCTCCAAGCCTGTGCCGATCATGATGCCTGCCGAAACTAAAGCCGTATGCACTTACGGAGTCCGTATCCTTCCATTCCCATCCTATTCATGTACTCGAATGTATTCTAATTAAATATTATTTTCCTTTGCAGCTGTAGATCCTTCATTTCCTGATGTTGGTGAGTTATTTTTATGCATTTTTTTTGCAGTAATAATTTGATTGGAAGTATTATTCTTCAGATGATGGTTCTAAACATTTTGCCTTTAGTGTTAGATTAGAATACTTTTTGCTTAGATTTAGACCAAACCGAACATATCTTATTCTTAAGGAAGTATCATTTTCAATACTTAAAGTAAAATTGCTTGTATGAAGGGAATTTGAACCATTAATTAGCTGTTGGATAATGTAGTCTTTGCTTGCTGTGGACCTGTTGGTGCTAACACTATATTGTACTTATTATAGAATTATTTAGAGTTAACAATTCGATTCAATGCTACTTATTTTTCAACCAGTGTGCGACACATTTCGTATTAAAGATTTTGTAACCTATTTTCCATCCACTTGTATTGAAATATTATCTCCTATCACTGCTGCGTTCCCTTTTATCTTTTCAGTGTTGTACCAGGTAACAACTGCTTTCTGTCCCTGTGGAAATATAGATCCAAGCACCAATCCCTGCTGTGCCATGCTCCATGTAAATTCCCCATCCACCCCACCACCTCCACTCTGTTACATTGCACATCCCTCGGAAGGAGTTGTGGTTTGCTGTTGAATCGTATGAACGCACGAACTAGGAGTAGGTCTTTCAGCTCCTCGAGCCGCCTCCGCCATTTAATAAGATCAAGGCTGCTGGCAGTGACTTCAAATTTGTGTCCCACTCCCCTTGATAACCTGTCATCCCCCTTGCTTACCAAAAATCTATCCACCTCTGCCTTAAAAGCATTCGACAACTCCACTTCCATCACCTTTTCAGGAAGGGAGCTCAAGACTTGGGAGCCCTCTAAGTGAAAATATTTTGCCTCACCTCTGTCTTAACTGGGCCACTGCTTATTTTTAAACAGTAGTTTAAGGTTAAAGTTTATTTATTAGTGTCACAAGTCGGCTTATATTCACTCTGCAATGAAGTTACTGTGAAAATCCCCTAGTTGGCACACTCTGGTACCTGTTTGGGTACACTTGAGGGAGAACTTAGCGTGGTCAATCCATCTAACCAGCTCATCTTTTGGGCTGTGGGAGGAAACCGGAGCACCCGGAGGAAAGCCACGCAGACATGGCGAACCTGCAGACGCCGCACAGACAGTGACCCAAGCTGAGAATCGAACCCGGGTCCCTGGCGCTGTGAGTCTATAGTGCTAAACACTCTGCCACCGTGCTGATCCCTAGTTTGCAATTCTCCCACAAGGGGAAACATCCTTTCCACATCCACACTGTCAAGTCCCCTCAGGATCTTGCATGTTGCAATCAAGTTGCCTCTTGCTCTTCTAAACTCCAGCAGATACAAGCCTAGTTTGTCCAACCTTTCCTCATAAGGCAACCCACCCATTCCAGCTATTAGCCTGGTCGACCTTCTCCAAACTCTTTGCTGCTACTTATTATGAAGACCCATTTTCTATCCTGTGTTCATTTTTTAAAAAATTACCTTGAGCAGTCTCATGTGGAACCTGACAAAGGCTTCCTAAAAACTGAAATTGTATTGTGGTTCCTCTATCAACTCAGCATCTGAAACATCAGTTGAGTTTGTTGAGCAGGGCTGCCTCCATGCTTGCAGTTAAACCCAGGCAACATAGCCAAGAACATAACAACAGGAGCAAACTTATACCAGACCATTCCTCAAGCCTGCTTCACCATTTAGTGAAATCATATGATCTTCCACCCAACTCTTCTTCTCTTCCTCTCCCTTGATTTCCTTGTGGTCCAAAGAATAAAAACAAATTCTCCATTCTACTATTTTACCTACAATTAAACATCATAGAATCCTCCCCAGTGCAGAAAGAGGCCATTCGGCCCATTGAGCCCACCCAGGTCCTACCCCTGCTAATCCCCCTGACACTAAGGGGCAATTTAGCATGGCCAATACACCTAACCCGCACATCTTTGGAGTGTGGAAGGAAACCGGAGCACCCGGAGGAAACCCATGCAGACACTGGGGAAAACATGCAGAGTCTGCACAGTCACCTGTGGCCGGAATCGAACCCGGGTCCCTGGCGTTGAGGCAGCAGTACTAACCATTCTGCCACCGCGCCGCCCTCGCAAAAGTAATTAAAGGGTAGGCAATGAATACAGCCTGGCCTCATATTGGAACAATATTTTTAAATGCTGTTTCTCCTTGAGGGCACCCCAGCCTACATTTGTTCCAATCCTTCCCAGCAAGGGTTACTGAATACGTTTCAAAAGTGGGAGCCCTGTTTCCTTCCCCTGACTCTTGCAGGCTAAGGGTGTTTAAAACTAATTACAGCTGAGGTCTGCTAACTCTGCACAGGGGAATGGTTTTGCATCTGGCATCACACCAAGGGTGTGGCTTGCTTGTACTGTGGGTTCTTAATGACTCTTTCAGGTTGCTGGTGTTTCCTCATCGTAGAGCTTTTATTTGTATTATATCCCTTTTGTGTTTATTCTCTAGATTTGGATTTTGACGATCCCAAAGTTCCTACCAAACCAAAGAACCCAAATAGCAATCGTAAGTGTGCATGATTCACGTTTAAGGCATGAGTAACGCTTTCAGGATTCATCTGGACTCTTTTCCTTAAAATAATGCTGAAGGAAAACACTTGGATTTCTGACAAGATATCAGTGGGTCCCAAGTACTTGATAGTCAATGAATTAGTTTTATGTCATAGTTTCCTGCACGACACAGTGACTTAGTTGAAGTAATTGGAATAATAATGTTGGTTAGGACCTAAAGTCAGGAGGTGGGAGGATTTTCGCAGTTGTTCAGATGTACTGTGGAGCCGCTCACATCTACCCCAAGGACAGCATTGCCATCGTGCTACCAAATAAACCTGTTGGACTTTAACCTGGTGTTGAGACTACTTACTGTGCCCACCCCAGCCCAACGCCAGCAACTCCACATCATCTCTAACAAAGCAACACTCCCTCAGTTCTGATCTGACATGCCAGCCTAGACCTTATGCTCAAATCACTGGAAAAGAGCTTGAACTCTCAACCCCCTGACTCCAGATAAATTTTCCACTGCGCAAACACATCTTGGCATTTTGCCAAGACGTTCTTTTGCTTTGTACAGAAAAGTAAAGTTTACTTATTAGTCACAAGTCAGCTTAAATTCACGTTGCAATGAGGTTACTGTGAAAATCCCCTCGTCACCACACTCTGGCCCCTGTTCGGGTACACTGAGGGAGAATTTAGCATGGCCAATGCACCTAACCAGCACATCTCTGGACTTTGGGAGGAAACCGGAGCGCCCGGAGGAAACCATCAACAACCCAAAAGAACTGTCAATTACAGTTATTGGGATTTTACTGTCTGCAAAATGACTGCCAATTTGCCTAATTTGAGTGCAACCTGCGTCTTGGTGACTCTCTCCTTGTTTGGCAAAAGTGCCATAAGTTCAGACCCCACTCTAGGGAGCATGTAATCCAAACTGACACTGCAGTATTGAGGGTGTTATCACTCCTTCAGATGAGATGTTACTCTGAAGTCCCATCTATCTAGAGTGGATGTAAAAGATCCATTGGCACTATTGCAAGATGTCCTAGCCAATATCCGCCAACGTCAGCTTGAAAGATGATCTGGTCATTTATCTCTGCTTTTTCTTTCCTTGTTTTATTCATTCGTGGGACAGGAGTGTTGCTGGCTGGCATTTATTGTCCATTCTTAGTTGCCCTTGAACTGAGTGGCTTGTTAGGCCATTTCAGAGGGCAGCTGTGGCTCTGGAGTCACATGTGGGCCAGACCAGGTAAGGATGGCAGTTTTCCTTCCCTAAAGGACATTGGTGAACCAAATGGGGTTTTCCGACAATCGACAATGGTTTCATGGCCATCAGTAGATTCTTAATTCCAGATATTTTTTGTTGAATTCAAATTTCACCATCTGCCCTGGTGGGATTCGAACCCAGAGCATTAGCTGAGTTTCTGGATTAATAATGTTGCGATAATACCACTAGGCCATTGCATCCCCTCACGGGAGCCTGCTGTCTTGCCAGCTGACTGCTGTGTCCCCTCCATTACAACAGCAAGTACTTAATTTAGCTGTAAAGTTCTTTGAGGCCTCCTAAGTTCTGGACTGGTGCTCAATAGGTGCAATTGCTTTCCCTGTTTAAAGTCACTACCATGTCTCTTGTGACATGGCGCACTCGATAAATTACTTTGAAATGTAAAATATAACGTGGAGAGGATGTTTCCACTAGTAGGAAAAATAGAACCAGAGGGCACAACCTCAGGCTAAAGGGACGATCCTTTAAAACTGAGATCAGGAGACATTTCTTCAGCCAGAGAGGGTGAATCTGTGGAACTCTTTGCCGCAGAAGGATGTGGAGGCCAGGTCATTGAGTGTCTTTAAGACACAGATAGATAGGTTCTTGATTAATAAGGGGATCAGGGGTTATGGGGAAAAGGCAGGAGAATGGGGGGAGAGAATAATATCAGCCATGATTGAAGGGCGGGGCAGACTCAATGGGCCGAGTGGCTTAATTCTGCTCCTATGTCTTATGGTCTCATAAACACCATCTCTATCTTTTTGGACGTTTCAATTTGATCATCAGGAATTTTCAATCTTAGAATTTTTTTTTGGTTGCTGAAGAGAGGGAAGGAAAAAAAATGTACAAGGTAGATGGATGATGTTTAGTAATGCCTATGTTAAATATCACTGGATAATGACCCAGCGAAGCATTTCAGCACCTTATGCAACAGTGAAAAGATCTATGAAACCTACACTTTGTTTATTTGGCGTTCAAGAAGGCAGCAGCTTTATCATCGTAATAGCACCTTTTTAAAAGATTTCCTTCTGAGGGGGTGACCTGATAAAGGTTTTCAAGATTGAGTGGCATGGGCAGAGTGGATAGTCAGATGCTCTTTCCTAGGGTAAAAAAGTCAAGTATGAAAGGACATAGATTTAAGGTGCGTGGGGAAAAGTTTAGAGGAGATGTGCGAGGCAAGGTTTTTACGGAGAGGGTGGTGAATGTCTGGAACGCGCTGCCTGGGGAAGTGGTGGGAGCTGGTACGATAGCGGCATTTGAGAGGCATGGCAAATACATGAATAGGATGGGAATGGAAGGATACATACAGACTCCGTAAGTGCATACAGTTTTAGTTTAGGCAGGCATCATGATCGGCGCAGGTTTGGAGGGCCGATGGGCCTGTTCCTGAGCTGTACTGTTCTTTGTTCTTTCAAAATACAGCTGCCGAGGACGACTTCTTCGAAGTGTAAACAGTTTGACTGTGGTGCTGTTACAGAAGCTGCAAACGACCTCTAGCTGCTGATTACCAGCTAATTGAGGGGCAGCAGTACCAGATTAGGACATGCTGACCCTTGTATCTAGTTTTTGGTTTACTATCTGTGCAGGTCTCCCTCGCCATGGCAATTGCAGTCTTGGTCAGAAATGAGAGGCATGGTTTGCTTGTGCGCATATTATTTTTCCTCCAGTCCATTCTAGAACCTTGCCCTGTGATGCACATTTTTGATATCACTGTAGTGGCAGCTTCCCAGTGACTGTGAATGGTGAAATGAAAGAAATACGGCTTTGTTGGTATTTTTGATATGTAGTTAGTATTCCAAGCAACGATTACATCAAATGCTAGCTGACTCGTTATATATGTCGCCATAAATCGATATAATCAATTTTGTCTTCTTTCAAATATCACGACACAATCAAATTCAGCAATTGCCTCTTGAACAATTCTCAATTACGTTAAATTTTCAGAGGACAGCTTTCTATGAACTTTGCTATGTTTTAACCTCAGTTTTCTATCTTGGCAATGGGGCACCACAGTGGTTAGCACTGTTGCCTCTCAGCGCCAGGGATCCGGGTTCAATTCCGGCCATCCATTTTGATCATGGCTGATCATCGAATTCAATACCCTGATCCTGCCTCCCCGTTATATCCCTTGATTCCCTTTAGCCCCAAGAGCTAAATAGACATGATAGCATGTCTGGACTCTCCTCTTCTTCTTTCAACTGCTGACCTAGCCTATTGTGCATTTTGAGGATGTTCAAATTTATTTGGAACTCTGTTTATTTTAGGTGCCAGCATTGCTGGTCTCCTACTCTTCATTTATACTGATCTTAAACATTTTAACCTCAGTCTGGCCTCAGGAAGTTGTGCATGTATTAACTTCAGTGCATAACTCGATGTTTATTTTTGTGTTCTGATCACTTGTGTGAATGTTCCAAAATTCTGCTAACTTATCCCTTTATTTTGCAGCTGACGAGTTTGATTTGTATGAAGCACTTGATGGTGAAGGCAAGTACAATTATTTCAAATCAACTGTAATATGTACATAGTTATGGACTATAATTTATCCTTTCAGTAACTCTGACCCTTAGACCAAGCCACTAAATTGTAAAATACGTTAATTTGTGGTGAGATTTTTACTCCAGAATCTGAAATGTGTTCTCTGTGAAGATTTGCTGCATTCAGTAACTTAGTTTTGTATGCCATGTAATTAATGTGGAAGCATTGATAGAATTTCAGTCCTTCCAAATAATTGACTTTATATCCATTCCAATATATATGTGAAACCCATGTTACTCACAGCTTAGGACCCTCTCCAAAGAAATCTGAAGCTCCTAACGTGCAGGCCCATAGGTAGTAAATGTTCTGGTATTTTGCCCCAGTTTTCAGTCATCTTATATAAACTCAGTGGCCCATTCAAAGAGTCACACCCCACTCGGTCATATGCTGCTGTTGTCTGTCTCCCTGCTTTGCCCCCATCCTGCCTGTCTTTTTCTCCTGTCAATACAGCGCAGAATAGGATTCGAAAGTTTATGGGGCGAATTCTCCTGTTCTGTCCACCACGGGGTTCGGAACGGGGGAGGGGCGGACCATGGAAAAGCCTGTTGACCTCGGGTGGGATTTCCCGGTTTTGGGGCGAGCGCGGTCGGGAAATCCTGCCCGACGTGTATGTATGGATTAGCCGGTCACTGCGCTGGATGAATGCGGGAGGAGGAAAACGGTTTACAGTCTAGGTTGACATTGTTCGGCCAAGTCTCAGTTTGCATAACTGATTGACTTCACATGC
Source organism: Mustelus asterias (assembly GCF_964213995.1). Classification (NCBI taxonomy): domain Eukaryota; kingdom Metazoa; phylum Chordata; class Chondrichthyes; order Carcharhiniformes; family Triakidae; genus Mustelus; species Mustelus asterias. Next base: position 114,824,050 of record NC_135810.1, read on the forward strand.
AGTATTTACAATGGGTGAAGGCATGGGCTTTGCACGTATGCAGCTTAGTATTATTTCAGGTGGACGCTTTGCTTCCTCAGACTCCCAGCTATGGCTTTGATTTTCTTTATATGTCGGTGGGCAGCTAATCCAGCCTTTGGTTTATGAAACATTTGGGGTGTGCTGATCTGTATATTTCTTCTGTGATGCTTGCTTGTTGAGCGGGATCTATATCTGCTTCTGCTTTGAACTCGGAAGGATATGAATGGAGTGGCAGCCCTAAATAAACTGCACCTTCAAAGATGTCTTGATGTATTATAATCTGATGGATTTCAAAGCCTAATTTGTAATTTTGCTCTCTCAACAGACAAATATACTCCAACGAAGGTTCCTAAAAAGCCATCCAAGGGTGGTGATGCAGGTAATGGCACAAGCTTTTGACCGAGTGTCTGGGGGGGTTGTGCACATGCACCATTTGTGTGCGCAAGTGTATTCTGCATAACTTTGTGTTGAAGAGAATTTGCTTTGCCAAGTGATGGAATGTTTTTAAATTGATCCTGGTGCTTTCAAACCAGGAGGATAGTCAGTGCTGGTGCCTAATGTAAGAATCGAAACATCAGATAGAACATCTGAATAGCTAGATGTGTCCTCTGACCCTGATATTTCCATTTCTATTGCCAACCAGCCTGTGGTATTTGCTGTTGGGACAGCTATTCCAATCATTTTGAGCCTGCACCTCTTGTCCATACGATCACGGCTGTCTCCAATCCACCATTCCACAATATCATCATCCCTTGAATCTCTTGGTATCCAGAAAACTATCGATCGCAATAAATATGCGTTGGAATTCTCGCCCCTAGAGCACTGAGTGAAGAATTCTCTTATTCGCAAAAGACTGACTCCTTATTCTGATATTGTTTTTCCAAGTACTGGATTTCCCATCCAGGGGAATCATATTTTGGCATCTACCCTGTCAAACCCTTAAGAATTTTACTTTTCAACAACTTGCATAGCACCTTTTTAATGTAGTGAAATATTACAAGATGCTTCACAGGGAGAATGTGACGCATAGTATGACACCGAGCCACTAAAGGATATAATGGAACTTTATCCTTGTTTCTTAAACATCATGTCCTCGAGCCAGCGTCCTTTACAGCCCACTCCCCATCTGTCAACTCATACCACCCTACTCTCATGTACTGCATGCACTCCACCAAACCCCCTGATCCTTTTTAGCCCCTATGCTAACTCATGAACCCTCTGCCCGCTTCATGCCAACTCATCAGGTATCCACTGTGAGAAGATTGCTGAAGCCAAGTTGAGATAAAATAAAGTTCTAAGAGAGATCTGTTGGATGAGGATTTTTTTTCAACTGTTGCAGGCAGTTTTGTCCAATTTTTGGAATAGCTGACCATGGTTTTATGGATCTTATCCATCCTTCATGAGCCTTCATCCTTTCTCCAAAGAAGCTAACATGGGATCTACTTGAACTTGAGGCTAAGTTTAGATTGTAAATTATGATTTTCCATATTAGGAAGTCCTGTCGTCATTTCCCCCCCCCCCCCGACAATGATAGCTTTCATGTGTCTCGTGTCTTTAGATGTAGGAAAGGAACTGCAAGGTGGTTTAAATATAAGTAGTCATGTTGAAACTGAATTTGTGACTTTCTTCCCCATTTGAAACTGTTAACTTCTGAATAAAAATTTAATGTCTTATCCAAGTAACCAGTTAATTAGTGTTCTGCATCTTGACCTGATGGCGGTAGCCAATTTGACGACAGGGAACATAATAGTTGAGCTGTCTTGTTCGTAATTGATGTCTGCACAGATACCCTTGAGTACATGGTGCTTGTATTGGTGCTGGCTCTTACGCTCCTTTTTAGCCCCAACAATCTGAGGCAGTTGCAGGCACGTCCATCACACAGTGGCAGAGATGATGGCTGCACATCTAATCTGGGGCATTATTGGTCTCGAGCTTAATGGAAGGGCTTCTTTCTAAGATGGTTTTAGGGTTGGAAATTGGGGACGGTTGGGGACAGATCTCAAGCTGGATAAATCCCTCCTTCACCAGTAGGTTGCCCACTTGGCAACAGTAGAAACAATGCCAGCTGGAACCTGAATGTGGTTCAACCTTCCCAGCTGCCATGTTGAGCCATGGCGCAGATTCTGTCCATTTGGTGCTAGTGAAATGTGCAAGGCATTATCTGTACAAAGGACTGTAAAACATTGACTTGGAAATTGCACCATTGTTCTGGTTCTCATTCTGCAAGTTCAGTCGCTATGTCAGAGATTGTTTTAGCTTGTTCTTATTACCTCGTTTGGCTACTCCTCGCCTAGTTTGTGTTAGATCTTTGCCAAAAGGTGATGTGAGTAGAGCTCGCAGTAATTTTGAGTGCAAGTGTTCTCTAGAAATGAGTTCCTCACCTTGGCTCATTTTCATTTGGCAGATCGTCGGCTTGGGGATGATGATCTCGTGGCGGCTGCTGGCGATGCTTATCAACCTGAAGTGACCAATCGTAAAGGTAACACTTCCTTTTAGAATCTCTCTTTGGTTACTTTTTGATATGCAAACAGCATACCTTAGTGTATTATTGAATACATGGTACGGCATATGGGGAGGTGATGGCCTAGTGGTCTTATCGCTAGACTATTAATCCAGAAACTCAGCTAATGTCCTGGCGACCAGGGTTTGAATCCCTCCACGGCAGATGGTGTAATTTGAATTCCATTAAAAATATCTGAAATTAAGAATCTACTGATGACTATGAAATGACTGCCGGAAAAACCCATTTGGTTTGCTAATGTCCTTTTTAGGGAAGGAAATCTGTCCTGACTCGGTCTGGCCTACATGTGACTCCAGAGCCACAGCAATGTGGTTGACTCTCAACTGCCCTCGGACAACTAGGAATGGGCAATAAATGCTGGCCGGCCAGCGACGCCCTTGTCTCTCGAATGAATAAGAATAAATAATACTTATTATGATCCTTGTAGGCACGGATAACTTCTAATACATTTTAAATAATCTAATAATAAAGATTCAGATTGTCAATGGATAACTTGAAGAATGTGTCAGTTGGCATTCCTCGATTTCCATTCCCCCCGCCCCCCTTGCCCAGGACAAATTGCTTCCTCAGGTAGCCCCCTAACAATCTGTACCTTTGTTCTGCCATTCGCACATTCCATTCCAATCTCTTAATGGGCACATTATTTTTCCTTGATTTCTCCACTGGGGAAGTCGTGCCAAAAGTGGCCTGCTTAAAATCTGGCTTTAGCTGCATTGTGTGGATCCACTGTTTATCATTCCACGGTGCAGAATGTTGGTGCATTCCTGAGAGTGTTCAGGGCAGGAAGAAATGGTTGAGATCATGGCAATTAACCTAAAGTAATATATAAAATGGTCTTTTCATGTTGCTTGCTGGACAGGTACGGTTTCTATTTGCTCACGTGTCAGTCATTTATCTGGGGGAGGTAATGCGGGCGGGGGGGAGCATTCAGCTGGTATGTTCCTGTGATATCTTGATTTGCCAATTTTGGACAATTGTGCACCCCCCCCCCCCCCATAGTAACTGTTTGTCGTCGCTCCTTGTCATCATGGTTTGCTTGTTATGCCTGTTTAGTCACTGGAATAATCAACAGATCCGCCAGCCCCCCTTTTTCATTTTTCTTAGCATTCTTCCTCACCCGAGAATGTGAGTAGGTGAATAGTTGAGTAAGGCTTTCCACTGTTGGTGTCAAATACAGAAGCCTTGGTGCTTTAGCTAGCAAGACCCATGAAAAGCATACAGTGCTCGCTCGATCTTTGAGAGAGCTGGCAGCAACTGCACTCTTTCATAGTTGGATTGCCTTATTTGGAATTGATAAGTTGCCTGACTGGATGCCAAATTGGAATCGGCCTCCGGAATTCTTGTGCCAGTTAGACTTCAACTTTTTCCATGTGACAGTGGCCCTTTACAATCTGTAAACTTCTGAGGGTTGTGTGCACATGCTGGGGTAGTGCAGTTATCATTTTATCACTTTTGATGGCACCGCCACCGCCCCCCCCCCCCACACACACTTCATTTGGATCATAGCTGTTCAAACTTGACTCCATGTTCTTCAATCAGCCTCATCATCTGCCTCTTTCAGTTTGGAAAATAGCATTCGACCATTCCATTTGCGCTCTTTTTGGGGGAGGTTTGATGAAAGAGATAAGAATCTGCCTTCATCATGTTTTGGGTCCTAAAGCACTTCTTGACTTTTTTGCTCCTATGTGACCGAGCTCTAATTTTGTTCTAGGTTTTCCCACCAAATGAAATGGTTTTTCTATATGCACATATCCTTTATGTGTAAAGGGTGGCACACTGGTTAGTGCTGCTGCCTCACAGCGCCAAGGGACCCAGGTTCAAGTCCGGCCTCGGGTGACTGTCGGCACTTTGTCCCCGTGTCTGCGTGGGTTTCCTCCGGGTGCTCTGGTTCCCTCCCACGCTCCAAAGATGTGCAGGTTAGGTGGATTGACCATGCTAAATTGCCCCTTGGTGTCAGGGCAACTGGCAGGGTAAATAAGTGGGGCTACGGGGATAAGGTCTGGGTGGGAATGTGGTCAGTGTGGACTAGATGGGCCAAATGGCCGCCTCCTGCGCTATAGGGATGCTATGATTGGGTGTATGGGAATACAATTTTGAAATTTGCTGTGGGCAGCGAGCCGGACAATATTGGCAGACTAGTGAATCGGACCCAAGTATGGCAAATACAGTTTAGAACATAGAACATTACAGCGCAGTACAGGCCCTTCGGCCCTCGATGTTGCGCCAACCAGTGAAACCAATCTAAAGCCCCTCTAATCTACACTATTCCAATATCATCCATATGTTTATCCAATAACCATTTGAATGCTCTTAATGTTGGCAAATGCCGATAAGTGTGAAATGATGCCCCGCAGACCTATAAACAACTAAACCAATTGCGATTTTACAAAAGCAGTGTCCAGGCAGCTCAAACACAAACCCCAATACGCCTGGCCAATCAGCCCAAATGTAAAAGCAGATAGGTCATAAAGTTGGTCCCTTAGTGGACATACTTCCAACTCCTACCAACCAAAGTTTGATTTTATTACTGTCACATGTACTGGTATACCATGAAAAGTATTATTTCCTGCGTGCTATACAGGCAATGCATACCATTGATAGAGTAAATAGGGGAGAAGGAAAGGAGAGTGTGCAGAATGTAGTGTTACAGTCATAGCTAGGGTGTAGAGAAAGATCAACTTAATGCAAGGTAGGTCCATTCAAGTGTCTGATGCAGCAGGGAAGAAGCTGTTCTTGAGTCTTGCTTAATGACACCTGGGTTGGGTGTGTGTCCACCCAGGCAACATAAAATTCTGGCCCCAGAGATGCAAATCTTTGAAAATGCCAAGTTGATGAGATAATTAGAGAAGAAAGTGAGTGGGATATTTAGATTTCACCAAGCATCGGTTAGGCCTTGAGCTTTGGAATCCTGTGTACTGCATGTTCATTGAGTTGGGCAGCACAGTGGCACAATGGTGCATTGCTGCCTCACAGTTCAAAAGACGAGCTGGTTGGGTGCATTGGCCATGCTAAATTCTCCCTCGGTGTACTCGAACAGGCACCAGAGTGTGGCGACCAGGGGATTTTCACAGTAACTTCATTGCAGTGTTAATGTAAGCCTTGGAACACTAATAAATAAACTTTTAAACTTTAAAAAAAGTGCAAAGGAGGCTTGCTAAGATAATACCAGGTGATGAGGGGCTGCAGTCGTGTGGAGAGGTTGGAAAGGATGGGACTGTTCTCCGGTAGAGCAACGTAGATTCTATAAAATTCTCTACCCTACTAATTTGATCACCCCTCATCTCTTTAAACTCGGGAATGAAGCTTTAAGTTGCTGATTTTCTACCATCAAGATCTGGGGGGGGGAGGCTGAGTGGTATTATCGCTAGACTATTAATCAGAAACTCAGCCAATGTTTTGGGGACCCGGGTTCAAATCCCATCATGGCAATTGGCAGAATTTGAATTCAATTAAAAAAATATCTGGAATTAAGAATTTACTGATGACCATGAAACCATTGATTATCGGAAAAACCTATCTGGTTCACTGATGCCTTTTAGGGAAGGAAATCTGCCATCCTTACCCGGTCTGGCCAACATGTTACTCCAGAGCCACAGCAATGTGGTTGAGTCTCAACTGCTCTCCAAGGGCAACTAGGGATGGGCAATAAATGCTGGCCAGTCAGCGATACCCATGTCCCATGAATGAATTTTTTAAAAAAAAATTCCTTTGTTTAACAAACCCTTGATGCCTCCGGGAATAGTTTTCATTTTTTTCAAACAAGGCTATCACCTGAAATGATACTCGTGGACCTGTCCTCACCATTCATTTCCTGCTTGGTAGCTAATTCTCCCTAAATCATTCTTTTTGCTTCAGTGCAATAAAGATTAGTCAGTTGTCTTAACAGGTTTCTTTCTCAGAAAAATCTAATTTAAAAAAAACTTCATCTTTTTCAGATGGTTCCAAGGGAGGTGATCAAGGTATGTACGGCTATTACCATAACTTTGAATCAAAATAAAACATGTGCGCCACTAAAGGAGTAAATATACCTTGAGAATTTAATGAATTGGACAGGCCAAGACTGCTTTGGATTTTTGCGTAATCTTATTGGCTGGCAGCTCCCCAGTTGTGTTGGGCTTATTGAGATATTTAGCAGATTTGCAGATGGGAGATTTTATAAAATAAGCGGAAGTGCTGCTGTTACAGTTCACTTGAGTCCAAATTTCTGTGGCAACGTGCATTTTTACTTAAAAGCAAAATTATTGCGGAGCAGTATTCTGTAGAAGAGTCTGTACAGACTCGAAACGTTAACTCTGTTTCTCTGCCCACTGATGTTGCCAGACCTGCTGAGCTTATCCAGCAATTTCCTGTTTTTTACTTCACTTTTACATGTCTGTCACAGTCTGGAGCGGTGGATAGTAGATGGCAGATTTATTATTGTCACATGTAATGGGATACGGTGAAAAATATTGTTTCTTGCATGCCACACAGACAAAACATACCATTCATAGAGTACATGGGGGCGAAGGAAAGGATAAGGTCCAGAATATGGTGTTGCAGTTACATTTGGGGTGAAGAGCAAGATCAGCTCAATGTGAGATAGGACCATTCAAAAGTTTGATGGCAGCAGGGAAGAAGCTGTTCTTGAGTCAGTTGGTATGTGTTTGCAGAGGCTCCAATGTTGTTCCGTAGTAACATGGCTGATTGGGACTCTCTCTCCTCTTACTGCCTGTCATTGGAATGCGTTGGAATGGTTCATGCTATGATGCTCCTTCTGTACCTTCTTTGCATGTTGGGCCCTGGGCTGGACCTCTAGTTTGGAGGCAAAAGGTGTTGCTGCTACACGTTGTGCCACATGGTCTTGCCGGAGATGTAATAGTGCAATGGAATTGGTTGCACAGTTTTGACCACACTCTGTCAGCATCTGCATGATGGCTAAAGCAGCCAGATCATGGGAGGAATTCATTGGTTCCCTTTGTAAGTTGTAGGGACCCGATTTTTATAAGAAACCTGTGTTGGTAATGTACTTTCCCATCACTGAGACACCCCAAAGCGATGCCTGAACAAGGTTGAGGGCAATCATTTGAGATGTGCGGTGGAAGGGCGGAGTTAAAATGGAACAAGAACGGACTGTCAAATCCACTCTTCTTCCCATGGAGAGAATTATAATTGTTTCTAAGATCACACGCACAATGACTTGCATCTATCTAGGGTGGCACAGTGGTTAGTACTGCTGCCTCAGCGCCAGGGACCTGGGTTCGATTCCCGGCTTGGGTTATTGTCTGTGCAGAGTTTGCACGTTCTCCCCATGTCTGCGTGGGTTTCCTCTGGGTGCTCCGGTTTCCTCCCACAGTCCAAAAAATGCTCTGGTTAGGTGCATTGGTCATGCTAAATTCTCCCTCAGTGCACCGGAGTGTGGCGACTAGGGGATTTGCACAGTCATTTAATTGAGTGTTAATATAATCCTCCTTGTGACACTAATAAACTTTGAAGTATTATCTGATTTTGATTTTCATAATTTGCCATGGTGAGCAATAGAATCCTGACAGTGTAGAAGGAGGCCATTCAGCCCATCGAGCCTGCACTGACTCTGAGAGTATCTTACCCAGGCCCTATCCCTGTAATCCCACACATTTACAATGTCTAATTCCTCTGACCTACATATCTTGGGGCACTAAGGGGCAATTTAGCATGGCCAATCCACCTAACCTGCATATCTTTGGATGTATCAATAATCTATCTGCTTTGGTATTTGCTGCTGTGTGGTGTGTGTTATTTCCAGCAATGACTGCACACCACAAACTTGTGACTTGCCTGTCACTGTTGTTAACCTGTCCCATCAGTGTATGTTCATACCCCATGTGCTAGGCTGTCTTGATGACATTGAGAGTGTAATTTGATTTATCATTGTCACATGTTTTAGCATACAGTGAAAAGTATTGTTTCTTGCGTGCTATACTGACAAAGCATACCATACATAGAGAAGGAAACGAGAGAGTGCAGAATGTAGTGTTACAGTCATAGCTAGGGTGTAGAGAAGAAAGATCAACTTAGTGCGAGGTAAGTCCATTCAAAAGTCTGGCAACCGGGAAGAAGCTGTTCTTCAGTTGTTGGTATGTGATCTGAGACTTTTGTATCTTTTTCCCGACGGAAGAAGGTAGAAGAGAGTATGTCCGTGGTGCATGGGGTTCTTGATTATGCTGGCTGCTTTTCCAAGTCAGCGGGAAGCGTAGACAGAGTCAATGGATGGGAGGCTGCTTTGAGTTATGGACTAGCCTTCATTCATGACCTTTTGTAGTTTTTTGCAGTCTTGGGCAGAGCAGGAGCCATACCAAGCTGTGATACAACCAGAAAGAATGCTTTCTCTGGTGCAGCTGTAAAAGTTGGTGAGAGTTGTAGCTGACATGCCAAATTTCCTTAGTCTTCTGAGAAAGTAGAGGCGTTGGTGGGCTTTCTTAACGATAGTGTAATAATGAGGCGGGGGGAGGACCAGGACAGGTTGTTGGTGATCTGGACACATAAAAACTTGAAGCTGTCAACCCTTTCTACTTCATCCCCGTTGATGTAGACAGGGGCATGTTCTTCTTTATGCTTCCTGAAGTCGATGACCATCTCCTTCATTTTGTTGACATTGAGGGGGAGATTATTGTCACCGCACCAGTTCACCAGATTCTCTATCTCATTCCTGTACTCTGTCTCGTCACTGTTTGAGATCCGACCCACCATGGTGATGACGTCAGCAAACTTGAAAATCAAATTGGAGGGGAATTTGGCCCCACGGTAATGCAAGTAAAAAAACTTGAAGTTCCCGACCATTTCTACTTCGTTCCCCCCCTAATGTGGAGTCAGCTGTGTTTTCCGTGATGCAAGACCGCATAATGTCTATTATTGTGTAGAATCTCTGAGCGATTAGGGTGCAGAGTGGTCATAAAATACTGACTCAAGGTGGTCCTCAGGTATCGCTAGAGGGAAAACTGCTGTTGTGCTTACACATGCTGCCACCTTGTGGCTCATGCATTCTCCTACATGAGGTTGTCAAATTACAAAAGTGATGAGATAGTGAAAGTGGGCAAGACCTTTTTAAGGAGAAATAATTGTGCTGTCTCTCCCCCAAAAAAACCTTTCTAGGTAGTGGCAGTGGTACCCTCACTGGTATCATCACGGGTGTGCTGCTGGCTTTGGGAGGTGGAGTATCTAGTTACATCCTTTACCAAAAGAAGAAACTGTGCTTCTCCTTGACAGGTAAGATTGTTTATAAGTTACAAGTTAATCGGGGGCAAATTCACTCTCAGAAATCAGCGTGATTCTTGGAAATTTTGAGGAGTAGGAAGATTACAGCAGGAAAACTGCCATGAGGTTGTAATCTCGGAGATCTAGAAATACTTGATTTATTATTGTCATGTATTGTGATCCAGTGAAAAGTGTTGTTTCTTGCACGCTATGCAGACAAAGCATACTGTTCATAGAGTACGTAGGGGAGAAGGAAAGGAGAGGGTGCAGAATATAATGTTGCAGTTACAGATAGGGTTAAGAGAAGGTGCATTGGCCATGCTAAATTCTCCCTCAAGTGTACCCGAACAGTTGCCGGAGTGCGGCGACTAGGGGATTTTCAGTTACTTTATTGCAGTGTTAATGTAAGTCTATTTGTGGCTAATAAACTTTAGCATTAGAAAGATCTGCTTAATATTTATATAATAGGTCCATTCAAAAGTCTGATGGCAACAGGGAAGAAGCTGTTCTTGAGTCGGTTGGTACGTGTCCTCAGACTTTTGTATCTTTTTCCCGACTGAAGAAGGTGGAAGAGAGAATGTCCGGGGTGTGTGGGGCCCTTAATTATGCTGGCTGCTTTTCCGAGGCAGAGGGAAGTGTAGACAGAGTCAATGGATGGGAGGCTGGTTTGAGTGATGGACTGCGCTTCATTCATGCCCCTTTGTATTTTCTTACGGTCTTGGGCAGAGCAGGAGCCATACCAAGCTGTGTTACAACCAGAAAGAATGCTTTCTATGGTGCATCTGTAAAAATTGGTGAGAGTCATAGCGTATAAACCAAATTTCCTTTGTCTTCTGAGAAAGTAGAGACATTGTTTGGCTTTCTTAACTATTGTGTCAGCATGGGGGGACCAGGACAGGTTGTTGATCTGGACACTTAGAAACTTGAAGCTCTCGACCATATATCAGTTAAATGGGGTGGTCTCCGAGGGTCTTTTATCCCTCGGCCACATTCCAGTATCTTTCTGCTTTTACTATCGAATAGTTCTTGATCGTATAATAAGGAGGCAGTCTGCTGTTGATGAGGTTGGTTTTTGATTCGTCTCCCAGCTATGTTGTTTTCCAAGTATGGAGCTGATGAAAATGAGAGAGTTTTTTTCTCTCAAGGTTCGTGATTTCTTGGAACCCTTCCTTCAACACAATGGGAGCAGAGTCTTTGAATATTTTTAAGGCAGTGGTAGATTGATACGGGGGGGGGGGGGGGGGGGGAAGGTTGTTGGATGGGGATAGGTGGCAATGTGGAGTTGAGACCGCAATCAGATCAGCTATGATCTTATTGAATGGTGTAGCAGGCTTGAGGGGCTGAATGGCCTGCTCCCTCTCCTAATTCTATGTCCAGATGTGAAGACATAGCTTGTTGGTGTCCACAGTAAATAGACCTTGGTGCTTGCACCATTGGGGTTAAGAGCAGGCAAAAGCACTTGGGAGCATCAAGAGGTTAAGTACTTTTTTAAAAGCAGGCTGAATATTAAGGGCGGCACAGTAACTTTTACTTCTAGTTGCAAGAGATCATGAAGGCAGTGGTTGTTATAGTCCCTCGTTTACTTTTGGCTGCCGGCCCTTTCCAAAAGGTCTTTCCAGAACCAAGAGAATGACCTGGATCTTTGGGTATTGGGTCTGTTTAGTTATTGTCAGCAGAGCTTAGCTTGAGTGTCCACCCAAGAGGCTAGAGATGAGAGATTTGATCCCTGCTGTTTTCACTGGAATAGCAATCTCTTTATCTATGTATATGAATGAAATGGAGCAGAGTCAAATTCAATTTGGAATTTGCCTTCGTCTTTCAATACCAGAAATGCCATTGGTAGGGGGAAAAAACACTTTGGTGGGAAGAATAGAGGCATAGGCTATTTTCTAAATGGGAAAAGGCTTTGGAAATCTGAAGCACAAAGGGAATTGGGAGTCCTGGTTCAGGACTCGAGGTTAACATGCAGGTTCAGTTGGCAGTGAGGAAGGCAAATTCAATGTTAGCATTCATTTCTAGAAGGCTAGAATACAAAAGCAGGGAGATACTGCTGAGGCTGTATAAGGCTCTGGTCAGACCCCACTTGGAATATTGTGAGCAGTTTTGGGCCCTGTACCGAAGGAAGGATGTGCTGGCCTTGGAGGGGGCTCCAGAGGAGGTTCACAAGAATGATCCCTGGAATGAAGGGTTTGTCATATGAGGAGCGGTTGAGGAGTCTGGGTCTATACTTGATGGAGTTTAGAAGGATGAGGGGGAATCTTATTGAAACTTATAGAATACTGCGAGGCCTAGATAGTGGATGTGGAGAGGATGCTTCCACTAGTGGGAGAGACTAGAATTTGAGGGCACAACCTCAGTGAAGGGACGCTCCTTTAAAACATATGAGGAGGAATTTCTTCAGCCAGAGGGTGGTGAATCTATAGAACTCATTGCCACAGTGGGTTGTGGAGGCTAGGTCATTGAGTGTCTTTAAGACAGAGATAGGTTGATCAATAAGGGGACCAAAGGTTACGGGGAGAAGGCAGGAGAATGGGAATGAGAACCATATCAGCCATAATTAAATGGCGGAGCAGACCTGATGGGCCGAATGGCCTAATTCTTATGGCATGTTCCAGGTGTGTCACGTGCCACTGAGCCATGTGAGGTGCTGTTAGACCAGATGACCAAACACTTGGTCAAAGATTAGGCTTTAAGGAGGAAAGGGAGGGAGAGGGACGGAGAAAGAGAGGGAGGGGACAGAGGGCATTCTGGTGCTTGAGCCTAGGCAACTGATGCCTCCAAAGGTGGAGTTGGAGGTTACCGAGATGGGAAGGGTGAGGCTATGGAAGGATTTGAGAATTAGGAATTCTAATCTTTGAGACAATGCTTAACCGAGAACCAGTGTAGGTTCACGAGCCACAATGTAGACAATGAGTGAACAGGTCTTGGTGTGAGTTAACCTATGGGTAGCAAAGTATTGACTGAGGTTAGATTTATGGGAGGTCAGGCCAGGAGTGTTTTGGATGAAGCAAGTTTAGAAAGAACCCAGTTTTCCTCAAAGTGAGCCAAGCTTATGAGAAATAAACCAAACTGCTTCATAACACTCAAATTTATCCTGTCTCTGTTACTAGGGAACTCGGCTGAGCAGAACACTAAACAGGAGAACGTTCATGGCCAGCGAGAGGATCCTCAATGTATGTATTCGTTGCACAGTTGAGCATTTGTGCCCTCTGGGATACTTGTCAATTCTAAAATGAAATGCAATTACATCTTACCAAAATATTCTCAGTGCTGAACGAGCATGAAAACGGGCGAGTTTCAGATCCTTTTTTTGTTGGGCAAGTTCAAAAATGCAATCTTACACCACTTTGTGCAAAAAAAGGCGCAATCTGATTCCTGCCAGCAGGGGGAGCAGGGCAGGGCGTCGGCTTTCTGGAAAGCCAGCTGATCACACTAGAGTGCAATTGCACATGCGCCGATCCCCGTTGCAGAGTGCGCAGCTTCCCCATCCCCTTGGCACAGCCTGGTACCTGGTGGGCACTGCCAGGGTGCCAGGCTGGCACTGCCCCTCGAACTTCCGGGGGGCCTCATTGGCCTCCGGTCCTACTGGCAAGGCTATCACTTCAAGTCCCTGTTAATGGGAACCATGCGTGATCCTCGCTGGTGAGGACCTTCACCGGTAAGGCCACAGAGGCAAGTGAGCCCGGACGATTGCGTCCCAAGCTCACTAATTATATTCAAATACAATTTAAATGAGATTTAAATATTGAAATCTCACCGGATATCTGGGTCTGGTAAGATTGCGTGAGGTGGGAAATCGGGCGCAAACCTAATTAATTTTTTCCTCTGGCGATCTTAGCGGCTTGCCCAACCAATCAACTGGCAGGGCGAGAAAGTAAGATCATACCCAGTGTCTTTCCAGCTTCTATTTATCCCGAGAGTTAGGCTCTGGTCTCTGAACTTCAGCAGCTCTGAGATTCAAAGTCTTGGGATTTTGACCTGGCACCACCCGTTTAGGGGGTCGCTTGTTGGAACTCCAGCCGGTTTGCCACGTGCAAACTTCACACAAGTGACCAAGGCCAGAATCGAACCCGGGCCCCTGGCGCTGTGAGGCAGCAGTGTTAACCACTGTGCCTATGTGCCACCCAGCAATGTTTGAGGCCAGCCCTAATGGACCTACGACCATTCGCCGACTTTGCATAGACCAGCAGTGCCTGGATTTCCTTCTAGTCCTGCCTGTAGTGACCTTGATGTCACAGGGTATGCATGCACGGTCACAACCATACCTAATGCAAACCTTTCTATTTCCTGCACCTATTCCTGAATCTGGGGGAAATAAAAATCCAACCCCAGGAGTGAGTGAGGCAATCACCCTGGTCTGTTTGGCATCTCTCCGTTCCATACTCTCAGGCGCATGTGATAATGGAGCAATTGCACTCATCAAATAGAACCAACTATGTAATGTTACCGTACTGCTTAGCTGGAGGTGGGTGGAAGCTCCCAATACTCCAGTGGACTGAAAGGGGTGAAAACTATGGCTGATCAACCGAACCTGCACATCTTTGGAGTGTGGGTGGAAACCCACGCAGACACAGAGTTTGCACGTTCTCCCGGTGTCTGCGTGGGTTTCTTCCGGATGCTCCAGCTTCCTTCCACATTCCAAAGCTGTGTGGGTTAGGTTGATTGACTGGCCATGGTAAATTGCCTCTTAGTGTCAAGGCGATTAGCAGGGTAAATAACGCGGGGTTACAGGGATAGGGCTTGTTACCCACCAGTGGAAGCTGTTACTGCTGGCGGGTGAAACTAGAACTTAAAATAAGGGGGAGCAGATTTAGGCCTGAGTTGAGGAAGAACTTCACACACGGTTGTGAATCTGTGGAATTCCCTGCCCAGTGAAGCAGCTGAGACTATCTCATTGAATGTTTTTAAGGCAAGGGTGGATAAATTTTTGAACAGTAAAGGAATTGAGGGTTATGGTGAGCGGGCGGGTAAGTGGAGCTGAATCCACAAAAAGATCAGCCATGATCTTATTGAATGGTGGAGCAGGCTCGAGGGGCCAGACGGTGGTGGGCGAGTGGAATCGGCTGCCGTCAGTGGTGGTGGAGGCAAATTCAATAGGGTCTTTTAAGAGACTCCTGGATGAGTACATGGGACTTAATAGGATGGAGGGTTATAGGTAGGGATATGTTCAGCACAACTTGTGAGGCCGAAGGTACTGTTTTTGTGCTGTAGTTTTCTATGTTTCTATGACCTTCTCCTGGTCCTAGTTCTTGTGTTATGTTACTGGTGCAGGCCCAATGGGTCCGAATGACCATCTCCTCCACAGTAGGGATTGTATGATTCTATTGCACAGTACTTGGAAAGTGATTAATCACGTCTTTTTTTTTGTGTGTTCCACAGCTTACAGCACTCTTCTGCAAGCACAGCCTGCTGGCAGTAACTAGCAAGTGGTGGAGGGAAAATAAACTGGAAGAAAACACTTGTCCGACCAGAAACAGTCATCCCCCAAGATTTGTTTCTTGTGCACTCTTTTATCTTTAAGTGTTGTCAGTGATTTTTTAAAATTGTTTTTTCTAATGGCCCCGGATTTTAGTCACGTGGATTTATTTTTGATCCTTCGCTTTTAAAGGCGAAACTCTACTCTTTCCGGGGAAAGAAGTTACAAAAAGTGTCAGAAGTTGCCTTTTTACCAAATTGAAACTCGGAGAGTGACGTAGGATCATCTTTCTGTCAATTAGTGTTAAACGTATTTGAGCTTCTTCTAGAAATGTTACATTTGGAATATAACTCCTCTCTTTTTAAATACATCGCAGTGCTGAAGGTCCATCTAAGATTGTGGAGCAACTAATGACTTGATTTTTTAAAAATAAACAAAAACACATGGAATAAGCCAAAAGCGCACAGTGGTGTAGTGGATTTAGGAAGTTTTAGACCTTTGGAATAGTGTGTAGGTAAGGTTTAGTGTTATGACTTGCACAAAAAAAAAACCTGGTGTTTTTACTGAGTTATCATTGCTGATAAATGTCGTTCAGAAAGTTTATGTCGTGTTTCTGTAAGACATGGCAGCGCTATGCATTTTATGCTCTGATAATTGTTTGAGGGGGGGGGGAATTTTTTTTTCAAGAAATAATTATTTTGTTTGCCTGCTTCCCCCCGCACCCTCAATAAATGTTCTTTTATTGACTTGGAGACGGGTTGCTGATTGGAGGGAGGGAAGTGGTTTGGGGTGGGGGGGGGGGTGGGGGGGAATTTGTATGCAGAGCGATCTTCGTTCAATGAATTGGCAGTGGGGAGGAGTATGTAATGCATGTCTGTGCATATTGTTTTAGTATCTGTTCCTTTCTTTCCTACTCTACAACTTCCATTCCCACCTGCAGGATTCAAATCTGAAAATTCAGCAATTATTCACTCAAATTTTTAAACTGTGTTTGCACAGTCATTTTGCACAGAATTGATGCAGGCGTGTGAAACACTCCCAGGTAAATGTAATAACCTGAGGTTAAAATACAGGGGAAAAAATGCTAGTTTTATTTCCATCTGCAACTACCGATTGGAGGAGGGGGTATATAATTTTTTTCAAATTATGGCAGATATCAATTGCCTGATCTTTTAAGCTTGGAATCCACGCACACATTTTACTTCCAATCCTAACTCATTCATACAACTCAAGATCCCAAACCCAGACTTGTGTGTCCCTGTTCAAGCTTTGTGGTATTGCAGATTGTCCATGTACCACATTTAGGATAACTTTCTTGCGAGATTTGCCCCTATTGCTCCACTATTGGTGTCACACCAGCCCAGCTAAGCACGGGAAAGCCATGTAGGGGTGATGGTTTGTGCTGAAGATGTGATTTTTTTTTTCTCTTTGGCATCAAGGTGCTTCGCGATGCCGTTGCGCGTCCTTGGAACGCGGGTCACCTATTCGATCAACCCTCCAGCAGACTCCGGCTGTGACACTCCTCCTCCTCCAGCGAGTAGAAACTGGGGTGTTGGTGGAGTCTGGCCACCCCCCCCCCCCCCCCTGCCTGCCAGCCATCCGATGTTTTAGTATTGCATCCAGGCTATACAAACTCTGTGAAGCTTGGGAAAGCTCTGCGCTGGTCGGATGTGGTTTTCAGGTTATTAAGTTCCAGGGGAAATCCCGGTATCTTCCTTCTGTTCTGTTCGAGAATCCAGGCTTTTCCAGGATTTTGCATCTGTAGGGATTCCCTCTCTACAGGAGGGAATGTAGGCCAGCTGAAGCTACCCATATGGAATTTCACAGCAGTAGCTCAGATTGGAGACTCTTAAAAGCATAATGCTAGCACGTGAAATAACTGGATAGTTGAAAGAAATCCTTTGAGCTCCTACAGACCCTTGAACTTTGAGAAGAAGCCATGCAGAAAAATCACAAGCCGCAAAGACCATGCAGCCCTTCATTGGCTGAAATATCTATACTCCTTGTTTTCACTAGAAAAAGTATGGGATCCATGTACCAATGATTACCCTATTTAAAGAAATTACATTGAATCTGGTTTTAAAAATAGAAATTTGACATTGTGCATTTTTAAAAAAATGGAACGGTCTCATTTGAAAGACACCTTGTCCCTTCAACTCATTGCGATTGGCTGAGAGAGCCAGTGGGTGGGGTTAGGAGATTTGGAATGGTCGAAAGAAGGTGCCAGATTAGGAGAGACTGTTTTGTGTACTTCAGATATGGAACTGTAATTATCGAACAAATGTTACAATTTGCATATGTGTAACTTTGCTATAAATATGTGATTAAATGACATTAAGTCCATGAACCAAATTATTTAGTCTCTGTTTCAAATACTCAGTGGACATTATTCTAGGAAAATCTGTGTTTTGGACAAAGTTTGTAGATGAGACAAATTTAAGTGGGAATGTAAGCTGTGAATCATAGAATCCTTACAGTGCGGAAGGAGGCCATTTGGCCCATTAAGCCTGCACTGACAACGATCCCGACCAGGCCCCTATCCCCGGAATCCTACACATTTACCCTGGTAATCCCTCTAACCTACGTATCTTGGGACACTATAGGACAATTTAGCATGGCTAATGCACCTAACCTGCACATCTTGGGATTCACCAGATTAATCCCTGGGATGGTGGGAATGTCCTCCTGAGGAGAGATTGATGACTGGGTCTGCGTTCACAAGAGTTCAGAAGAATGAGAGGTGCTATGATTAGGAGGTGGAGGGGGAGAGTGGAGTTTGAATGGTGGTCATCTTCTAAATTAAACTTTAGAAACAGCTGCAATATGGGTCATGGAGCTCTTTAAAATTCATTCATGGGATGTGAGCGTCGCCGGCTGGGCCAGCATTTATTGTCCATCCCTAATTACCCTTGAACTGAGTGGCTTGCTAGGCAATTTCAGAGGGTAGTGTCGAAGCAGATGCATTGTTGTGAATCTGGAGTCACATGTCGGCCACACTGGGTAAGGACGGCAGATTTCATTCCCTACAGGTCATCATTAGACCTTTAATTCACTTTTTGGTTCACCATGTGCCGGGGTGGGTTTCGAACGTGGGTCCCAGGGGCATTATGCTGGGTCTCTGGAGTACTAGTTCAGTAATAATACCACTACACCAACACCTCCCTAAATTTGACAATAATTTCTTTGAGAGGCAAACAGCTTGGTTTGAAGGGTTCCATTGGCTGATGGGATGTGAAGTACATTTTGAGGAGAGGAAGTAGGTTGTTCTACATTTCCAATTAGTCTTTGTGTCTGGAATTTGTCAATACTTTATAACTGCATATTAAAGTGGAGAGACACAGCTTAAATATGAATTGCATGTTTTGCACTGGACGTTTTTCAGGCTCAGTACTACTGGCCTATAAGCTACCAGATATCTAATTAAATGATAATGTGATCCGGTAGTTATAACATCAAATCCTTATTACCTGTGCTAGCTACTGTAATACTGCGTGTGCCACCATGTACCTGAACAGGTTGGGCCTATCTCATTGGAGTTTAGAAGAATGAGAGACAATCTTATTGAAACATATAAGGTCCGGAGGAGAATTGATGGGGGAGATACGGGGAAGACGTTTCCACTTGTGGGGGAGACTAGAATTAGGTGGCACAGCTTAAGAATAAGTGGCCTCCCTTTTAAGATGGAGATGAGAATTTTGTAGTATCCTACCTAGGTTAGGGATTTTGGGTTTTAAGCAAAAAGAAAAGCTATGCTTTGCGCACACCGATTCAAACTAATAACAGATTTATTCTAGGAGGTCTTACCTGTACAAACTGAAAGTAAAACAGCATAATTTGCAATGTCCTAACGACATCACTATCAAATCATGTGATCAACTCTTAAAGCAACTTGCAACCACTTAAATATATAACACATAAGACCATAAGATGTAGGAGCAGAATTTGGCTATTCGGCCCATCGAGTCTGCTCTGCCATTCAATCATGGCTCATATGATTCTCATCCCCATTCTCTTGCCTTCTCCCCATACCCTTGATCCCCTTATTGCTCAAGAACCTATCTATCTCTATATTATTTTCTCTTGAGTTGATAGTATGTGAAATTTTTCTCCTAGGAAATCAGTGGAGGCTGGGTTATAGAATCCCTACAGTGCAGAAAGAGGCCATTCGGCCAATCGAGTCTGCACCGATCACAATCCCACCCAAGGCCCTATCCCCATAACCCAATGCATTTATTCTAGCTAGTCCCCCTGACACTAAGGGGCAATTTAGCATAGCCAATCCACCTAACCTGCATGTCTTTGGACTGTGGGAGGAAACTGGAGCACCCGGAGGAAACCCACGCAGACATGGGGAGAACATGTGGACTCCACACAGACACTGACCCAAGCTGGGAATTAAACCCGGTTCCATGATGCTGTGAGGCAACAATGCGAACCACTATGCCATCATGCCACCCATCATTGAATTTATTCAAAGCTAAAGAGGATTTTTGATAGACAAGTGGGGCAGTGGAGTGGAGTTCAGACAACAAGCAGATCAGCCATGATCTTACCAAATGATGGAGCAGGCTTGAAAGCCTACTCCTGTTCATACATCATATGTTCCTATGTATCTTCTCTTGTATTTATAGAAGGTCAGAGATGATAACCTTTTAACAGAATTCCGACCTTTCATGTATGGAATTTGGAGCTTTGAAATGCTTTGCTGATCTCCGCCTCTCCACAGTTCTCTGCTTTGCTTCACATGGATATAATCCAAAAAGGTCATGTTCATTGCTGGTGTGGACTTTGTTCTGTATTACATTCATTCACTGCGTCGTACTTGATACAAATACATTGGTCTGCAGCCTTAATGGTAATAGGGAAGCTAATGTTTCCACCCACATGATGTATTGTTACAACCATTTGAAATGATGAGTAAGTAAGTGCATTTCTCTACAGATCATGTAATTGGGATTCGTGCAGATGTCAGTGCAGACTCGATAGGCCCAAGGGCCTCTTCTGTACTATATGACTCTGTGACTATGACTCTGACAATCTTCTGATCTCATGCTGCAGTGACTTTGCTGCCTCTGTATTCTAATGTGTGTGTCATTCCTTGTCACAAAAGATTTTAGGAACGTTTTGTCTTCACCCACTCTCGGCCCCGAATGTTAGACTGCAGAATACTCTTAATGAAGTATGGCACAATTGTAAACCAACAAAGCTGATTTATTTTACATCAAGTAAACAAATGAGCATGATACCTCTCCACACTGAGATCTGTTTCTATTGCTCTGTCCTCCGAACAATGATAAAAACACAATGTACTAATGCTTTAAAGGAAAGCACATTCAAACCAGATAATCCAAAAATTACTGGTTCTCGTCAACAAAGAACAAAGAAAATTACAACACAGGAACAGGCCCTTCGGCCCTCCAAGCCTGTACTGACCATGCTACCCGACTGAACTAAAACCCCCTACCCTTCTGGGGATCATATCCCTCTATTCCCATCCTATTGATGTATTTGTCAAGACGCCCCTTAAAAGTCACTACCATATCTGCTTCCACTACTTCCCCCGGCAACGAATTCCAGGCACCCACTGTGTAAAACATCTGCTTTGTACATCTCCTTTAAACCTTGCCCCTCGCACCTTAAACCTGTGCCCCCTAGTAATTGACTCTTCTACCCTGGGAAAAAGCTTCTGACTATCCACTCTGTCCATGCCTCTCATAATTGTGTAGACTTCTATCAGGTCGTCCCTCAACCTCCGTCATTCCAGTGAGAACAAACCAAGTTTCTCCAACCTCTCCTCACAGCTAACGTCCTCCGTACCAGGCAACGTCCTGGTAAATCTTTTCTGTACCCTCTCCAAAGCCTCCACATCCTTCTGGTAGTGTGGCGACCAGAACTGAACACTATATTCCAAGTGTGGCCTAACTAAGGTTCTATAAAGCTGCAACATGACTTGCCAATTTTTAAACTCAATGCTCCGGCCGATGAAGGCAAGCATGCCCTATGCCTTCTTGACTACCTTCTACATTGCCACTTTCAGTGACCTGTGTACCTGTACACCCAGATCCCTTTGCCTATCAATACTCTTAAGGGTTTTGCCATTTCCTACATAGTCCTTCAATTACAAGTGTGCGTCTACCCATTCCTGTGTCTCTTGGAGACAAGAGCCCTCTGCATCTTCCCTTAAAACTACATTGGAGAGTTCAGCCTGCCGAGGCCAAGTGGTCTGCTTTATTTATGATGGAATGGTTTCATCGTAACATCTAATGACAAGTAATGCTTAAAGTTAGACACACAATAGGCAAAATTTAACAACTGCTACGCTTCAGGGACGAGGACTATGAGGAGATAAGTGGGAAATTCATAAGATAAAGGAGCAGAATTAGGCCATTCAGCCCTTCAAGTCTGCTCCACCATTCGATCATCGCTGATATACTCCTCCTCCCCATAACCCTTCAACCCATTACCAATTAAAAATCTGTCTAAGGCTTGGGATGGACAACCCTTTGTCCCGTTCTACCTGATTAAGTCCGGGGCAGGAAGGGTCAAGGATGGACTTCATACTTGGACAGTTTGAGGACCTCAGCCTGCCATTGATAGCATTGTACCCTAACAGCATAGGAGCCCAATGCCAAATGGACAAGTCACCAGCTGTGCTCTGCTGGGCCTGCCAGTGGCTTGGGGGATTTGGGCAGTGGGCATCCTGCTGGGGTACAGTGTGCTCAATGGAGGAACAAACACAGGGAGACAACCCTTGCCCTGCAAACTGATGCCCCTCTCCTTTGCAGGAGCCAGTCAGGCCAGCGAGCCATCCCATTTACCAGTATTGTGGTGCTCACTGGCTGTTGCTCTGACTGCAGTGGCCTCCGCTATTGGTGGTGATACTAGTACTGAGGAGTTGCTGGCCTCATGTGCCTTGCATAACTTGATAGCCCTGACCCCGACCAGGTAAGTGATTGCTTGGCTTTCAAGCACAGTGAGGTGCCCCTAATGATTGTGGTGGGCTTGTCACAGGCTCTCTACCTGGGGGACAGGTCCAACAATGAGACAAAATTAAACCAAACTTAAGGGATAAAACACAGAGGAGGGGAGGGGAAGGGACCACCTGAAATAAAAAGCAAAGCGCAAAGAAACTTAAAACATTAAAACCAAAAGGTGATTGAAGGGATCGAAAAGACACCCCAGTCCCTGCGGTGCCCAATATGCATGGAAGGCCTCAATGGTACCAGTGGGCACCACATGCCCCTCTCCAGAGGCACCTGGCTGCGAATATAGCTATGGTAGAGGGACAGACAGGTGGGTTGAACAGCACCTCAGTCACCCGCTGCCTGGACCTGTTGACGGCAAGTTTGGCCAGGCCCAGGAACAGGTTCACGAGGAGGTCCCCCTCCTTAACTATCCCCCCCCCCAACCCCACACCAGGTGCCCTAGATCAGGAGCGTGGGACTAAAGTGCAAACAGAACATTAATAAAAGATTTTATTGTTACTTAAGTAACTGAAAAGGGAGTGCAGCCTAAAACAATTAACGTAGACATGGTTGATGGATTCCACAAGACCGCAGAATAGGGCAGGTTCCTTGGGAGCCCATGAACTGGTGACAGGCCCAAGACTGCTACAATTAAATCCAGCCCAATGACTCCCATTGCCTCCTAATTAGCATTGCCCATTACTATAGCAACAGTCTGATGACCATGTCCGCTAGTTGAATAACAACATGTAGGTGGGGAGGGGGTGGCGGTAACCCATTATAACAACAATCACCTGCATTTATATATTGCCTTTGATGTAGTAAACCACCCCAAGGCACTTTAGAGGAGCATAACCAAACAAAATGTGATACTGAGACATGTAAGAAGGTGTCAGGACAAGCGACCAAGAAGTTGGTCAAATGACATTTCGAGGAACATCACAAGAAGGGGGATTCTGAAGGTCTGAGAGCAAATAGCGAAACAATGCAATTTTGTGATGTACAAAGGCCAGAATTGGAGATCTCCGAGGCTGCAGGACTGGAGGAGGTTACTAAAATAAGGAGGGGCGAAGTGACTTGAAAACAAACTGAAGGGTACGTTCCATGCGAGTTGCCCACGTTAAGGTTAGTAATGTCTAGTGACTGCACCACTGAAGTAGCCTCATGCACCATCTTCCTTGGACCTCACTGCAGCCAAGTACAATGTCTATCCCTCAGCGAATGCCAAGAATGAACGCCGTGTCGTAATTTATTGATTGCTCTCTGTGGGATAAAGTTTATTTATTATTAGTCACCAGTAGGCTTACATTAACACTGCGATGAAGTTACTGTGAGAATCCCCTAGTCGCCACACTCCGGCACCTGTTCGGGTACACTGAGGGAGAATTTAGCATGGCCAATGCGTCCTAACCAGCACGTCTTTCTGACTGCAGGAGGAAATCGGAGCATCTGGAGGGAACCCACATATACACAGGGAGAATGTGCAGACTCCGTACAGACAGTGACCCAAACTGGGAATCGAACCCAGATCCCTGGCACTGTGAGGCAGCAGTGCTAACTGCTGTGCCACCGTGCCGCCCCCATCTTGCTGTGTGCAAATTGGCTGCAGCTTTTGCTGCATTATGACATTATCTCAATGATTGTGAAAGGTCTTGGGGTGTCGCAAGGCCGTGACAAATGTCCTATAAATGCAAGTCCAATCATTCTTTCAAAATCGGTCATGTGTGTTCTACACAAAATAGCAAATAGCACTATTCTGCAATAGTGCAGAAACGGGATTGTAGTAGTTGCTGTTTTACCATACTCCTACCGAATCCCTTGCTGCGATTTCAATGGCAGTATTGAAAGTAAGTAGGCAAGTTCTCCATTAAAAAAGTAGCAGAACGGAATGTCATACGAGTGCTTTCAAAGTTTGTGTCATAATCTCTGCAATGGCTTGTGAAATGCACGCTCCGGGAAAATGTCCAATTTGTGAATTATTTTTCTTTTGAGAAATCCTGTCACGTTACTTCTGTCGAGGACAATATTTCAAATCCCAGAACTTTCATCCCGGGTGACAGCTCCTTCATCTACTATCTCATAGAAATTAATGACATTGGCAAAGGTTGTCTGGAACAATGTGGCTACAGTTGGATTGTCTGAAGGATGCGGCTAATGAACGTAGAGAGAATAAAAATGTTATCATTTTTCTTTGAGCTTGTGAGTGGAGAGAAATTGGCAACAACTTGCGTTGATAAAGCACGTTCAAAGTAGCAAAAATGTCTTTGGCACTTCACGGGAGATAGCATCAGACAAAGTTTTGACGACACTACGTAAGGGGATATTAGGATAGGTAGTCAAAAGCCTGGCAAAAGCGATAGAATCATAGAATCCCTGCAGCGCAAAAGGAGACCTTTCAGCTGATCAAGTCTGCACTGACTCTCCGACAGAGCATCCTACCCAGGCCCTTTCCCCGTAGCCCCATGTATTTGCCCCATTAATCCCCCTAACCAATGCATCTTGGGACACTAAGCGACAATTTAACATGGCCAATCCACCTAACCTGCACATCTTTGGACAGTGAGAGGAAACTGGAGCACCCGGAGGATACCCACGCAGGTATGGGGAGATTGTGTGAAGTCTGCACAGTCACCTGAGGCTGGAATTGAACCTACGCCCCTGGTGCTGTGAGGCAGCAGTGCTAACCACTGTGCCATCCTAAAAGTTTAAAGGTTACAGAATGAGGCACCTGAAGAAGGACAGGGAGTTCCAGCATTTAGGTTGTTGGCAGCGACAGGCACATTCACCAGTGGTGGAACAAATAAAATCGATGATGCACTCGAGGCCCAGATCAGAGATATCTCGGAATGTTTTCCTAGAGGATATCTCGGAGGAGATTACAGAAATAGGGAGGGACAAAACCAAGGCAGGGATTAAAAAACAAGGATGAGAATTATAAAGTCAATGGACTGGAGCCACTGCTGGTCAGTAAACACAGATGATGGGGTAAATGGGACATGGTGCCAGGTGGAATATCAACAGCAGAGTTCTGGGTGGCCTTAGGTGTGTGGAATGTGGGGGCCAGCCAGGGAGAATCGGAATAGCTGGGCCTAGTGACACAAGCATGATCGCTACGGCTCTCACCAACTTTTACAGATGCACCATAGAAAGCATCCTTTCCGGATGTATCACAGGTTGGTATGACTCCTGCTCTGACCAAGACCACAAGGAACTACAAGGGATGTGACCGTAGCCCAGTCCATCACGCAAACCAACCTCCCACCCATTGACTCTGTCTACACTTCCCGCTGCCTCGGAAAAGCAGCCAGCATAATCAAGGACCCCACTCACCCTGGACATTCTCTCTTCCACCTTCTTCTGTTGGGAAAACATCTGGAGGGATTCAAATAAAATGATGCAGAAAAAGTAGGCATGGATTCGTGAGGTAGCAACATATTCAAGGACTTTGGAGATGAAAAGGGAAGATGTACAGATGAAGTAGTAGTTTGGAAAGATAAAAGAATCCAGGGTGAATTCTTGAGGAAGGGAGGTGAAAAGTACCTGAGGAGGATAACAGAACATTTAGAAAATCTATATTAGTAAAAATTCAACAAAGAACAAAGAAAATTACACCACAGGGACAGGCCCTTTGGCCTGCACCGACCATGCTGCCCGACTGAACTAAAACTCCCCACCCTTCCGGGGACCATATCCCTCTATTCCCATCCTATTCATGTATTTGTCAAAACGCCCCTTAAAAGTCACTATCGTATCTGCTTCCAATACCTCCCCCAGCAGCGAGTTCCAGGCACCCACCATCCTCTGTGTAAAAAAAACTTGCCTCGTACATCTCCTTTAAACCTTGCCCCTCGCACCTTAAACCTGTGCCCCCTAGTAATTGACTCTTCCACCCTGGGAAAAAGCTTCTGACTATCCACTCTGTCCATGCCTCTCATAATCTTGTAGACTTCTATCAGGTCGCCCCTCAACCTCCGTTGTTCCAGTGAGAACAAACCAAGTTTCTCCAACCTTTCCTCATAACTAATGCCCTCCATACCAGGCAACATCCTGGTAAATCTTTTCTGTACCCTGTCCAAAGCCTCCACATCCTTCTGGGAGTGTGGTCACCAGAATTGAACACTATATTCCAAGTGTGGCCTAACTAAGGTTCCATAAAGCTGCAACGTGACTTGCCAATTTTTTAACTCAATGCCCCGGTCGATGAAGGCAAGCATGCCGTATGCCTTCTTGACTACCTGTTACATGTTACAATGTGACATGTTTCAATGGCCAGGACACTGATGCCACTGAAGTAAGACAGAGATGATTGGAATAAACAACAAATCACATAGACTGCAACGGTTCAAGAAGGCAGCTCACCACCTTCTCAAGGGTAATTAGGGCTGGAAAATGAATGCTGGTCTAGCCAGCGATGCCTGCATCCCATAAATGAATTTAAAAAAACAAAAAAAACTGCTGGAATATCTCAGCAGGTCTGGCAGCTTCTGTGGAGAGAGAAACAGAGTTAACGTTTCAAGTCCATATGACTCTAAGATTGGTGTGATAACTCGAGGTGAGCATGATGTGACAATGAACAAACTTGAAAATTTATTGAACAAAAAGAATTATTCACAACTATAGGTTTAACAACACAGCTACATAAGTCTATTCCCTGAAATACCCTGACTGCAACTGCCGACTCACAGCTCCAGAGCGCCTACACCCAATTGGCCAATGTTCATGCATTCGCGCTCCATTGGTTCTGGCCCGGTCATGTGGTCACATGGCCACAAAGGATCACTCCTTAAAGGGGCCACACTACCTTAGTAGGCATGCCAAATATGATTTTATAGAGTTTTACAGCACAGAAAGAGGCCCTTCAGCCCACTGTGTCTGTGCCGGCCATCAAGCACCCTACTATTCGAATCCCATTTTCCAGCACTTGGACCGTTGCTTGGCATGCTATGGCATTTCAAGTGTTCATCTAAATTTTGTGGCTCCATTAATGTACCAACAGCAGCTCAAAACTTCAAGAATCCCCCCCGTCCTCTAAGGGTTAGATTTCATCTGGAGCTTAGGTCAGTACTACTCCGTCTGCAGGAATTTCACAATAGGGAAGCATGGAGCGCTCAATTCTTCTTCTGAATTAATTGTATGGCTCTATAATGCTGCAGAAAATACTCAAGGCATTCTAACTAGGATTCCAAAACAGCGTGTGGGAAGCTATGTCCAACAAGAGTTTCACCTCAGAATAAAGGGACGACACTTTAGAACCTAGATGAGGAGGAATTTCTTCAGCCAGAAGGTGGTGAACCTAAGGAATGCATTGCCACAGAAGGTTGTGGAAGCCAGGCCATAGAGTGTATTTAAGACAGAGGTAGATAGGTTCTTGATTAATAAGGGGATCAAAGATTTTTAAAAAATCATTCATGGGACGTGGACATTGCTGGCTGGCCAGCATTTATTGCCCATCCCTAGTAGCCTGAGGGCAGTTGAGAGTCAAGCACATTGCTGTGGCTCTGGAGTCACATGTAAGCCAGACCAGGTAAGGATGGCAGATTTCCTTCCCTAAAGGACATTAGTGAACCAAATATGTTACAGGGAAAAGGCAGGAGAATGGGGTTGAGAAACTTATCAGCCATGATTGAATGGCAGAGCAGACTCGATGGGCCAGATGGCCTAATTCTGCTCTTATATCTAATGGTCCTATGGTCTAACCTAGTTGATTGTCCACTTACCAGCACAGTTTTTCTCTGATGCAGATAAGAACCGTGAACTTAGCATTTCCACCCTGTCTCAGAATGAAAAAACCAATCAATGTGTTCGTTCTTCCACTCACAAAACCCTTGAAATGATTTATTCTAATGGGACCTTATTATCACTGTAATGATTATTGATTCAGTAACAAAACTTAATGAAACAAAATCCACTGACTGGCCACCAAGGTTCAAGAGGAAAATAAATCAAATGATTAACTGGATAGCAAAAAGCCTTCAAGTTTCTTCAACCCATGCCACTGAATAGAAGCCACCTATCAAGGCGATGTTTTAGAATTCATTCTTGAGGTGTGAGTATCATTGGCAAGGCCCGCATTTGTTGCCCAGCTCAAATTGTCCTCCAGATGGCGGTGGTGAGCCGCTCCTCTTGAACCTCTGCGGTCTGTATGGTGTAGCTTTTTTTTAGTGTGACAAGTAGGCTTATGTTAACACTGCAACGAAGTTACTGTGAAAATCCCCTCGACACCACACTCCGGCGCCTGTTCGGGTACACTGAGGGAGAATTGAGCATGGCCAATGCATCTAACCAGCACGTCCTTCAGACTGTGGGGGGAAACCGGAGCACCCGGAGGAAACCCACGCAGACATGGGGAGAAAGTGCAGACTCCACACAGACAGTGACCCAAGCTGGGAATTGAACCCGGGTCCCCGGTGCTCTAAAACACATTGAAACATTTCTGAGTAATTTGATAAATCAGTCTGCAAACACATGTCATTCTCCCACTTTCTATGCCTTTTAGCTTTGACAAAGGGTCATCTGGACTCGAAACGTCAGCTCTTTTCTCTCCTTAAAGATGCTGCCAGACCTGCTGAGATTTTCCAGCTTTTTCTCTTTTGGTTTCAGATTCCAGCATCCGCAGTAATTTGCTTTTATCACATGTCATTCTTTTCCTTTGTCATTCTTTAACAACTGACCTTGGAATACTGATGAAGCAATTCTCCTACAGATAAGGCTGTGTGTTAGTTTGAGCTACTTTTGTTCTGCTAAAATACTTAGACTGTCATCTCTGACCACGATGGGGTCATAATCAGAATTGCTTCATCTCTGGAATAAATGGCTGAAGATTGTGTTATCACAGTTGGGTTTTATCTACTTTCAGTGTTGTGAAGATGAGGATGTAGGATTTTATTCCTGTCAGTTGGAGCTGATTTAATCATGATCTAAACCTAATCATGAATATCCTTCAAATCATTTTGTTTTATAATTTCTCTCAGGGCTCAACTGAGGATTATTGTGGAAATGCATTCGGCAAAGGCTAATGGAGACTGATGAGATCTGGGCCGTCCCTGCTTCACTCGAGCTCTCTGTCAGTATAGGGGCCATGCACCAGGGGAATCACCACAAGAGGCTCTGGGCGGGATCTTGAGGCTGTGTCCTCCGTCTGCGAGAATGGTGGTGGGGGCTCGATATCTGGCAAAACCCGGGGAGATCGTGACTTCCAATTTTCATCACCCCTCGCTGGTGACGTGATCAGATTCCTGCCCACAATAGGCGCATGTGTGTTTGTGCAACTGTGTGTTTGTATGTCTATGGGTGTACACATTTTTGTCTGTATATGTTTGTGTGTGTGTTTGTTCTTGTGTTCGTGAGTGTGTATGTGATGTGGAGATGCCGGCGTTGGACTGGGGTGGGCACAGTAAGAAGTCTCACAACACCAGGTTAAAGTCCAATGGGATTATTTGGAATCACGAGCTTTCGGAACGCTGCTCCTTCATCAGGTGAGTGGAGCGGTAAGTTTCACAAACATAACATAAATAGGCAAAGACACAATTGCAAGAAAATGGTTGGAATGCAAGTCTTTACAGGTAATCAAATCTTTGCAGGTACAGTGTGTGTTTATGTGTGTGTTTGTCTGTATATGTGTGTACGTGTGCACATGTTTGTGTGCGTGTATATGCATTTGTATGTATTTGTGTGTACGTTTGTATGCATGTATATGTGTTTGTATGTTTGTGCGTGTATGAGTTTATGTATGTATATGTGATATGTTTGTGTGTTCTTGTGTTTGTGTATTTATGCGCTTGTATGTGTGTGTATGTGAATGTATGTGTGTATGCATGTTTATGTGTGTCATTATGTGTGTTGTGTACTTATATGTATGTTTACATGTGTATATGTGTATTTGTGTGTGTGTATTTATGTATGTGTGTACATTTATGTTTGCATGTTTACATGTGTATTTGTGTGTGTACGTGTGTGCATGTTTGCGGGTTTTGGATGAAGGGGGAAAATAATTTTAAAATGTTTTTCTTCTGAACCTTGGCTCAGTTGGCAGCATTCTAGCCTCAGTTGGAATATTGTGAGTTCAGTTTGTACTCCAGACATGTACTCCAGACTCTGACCTCACCCGTGGCTGGCATTCTCCAGTGCCGCTGCAGTGATTGGAGTTTCGGCTGAACGTCAGGTTCTCCGTTCTTGCCGGCAGTGGCGGTCGGTACAATCGCGATCGGAGAACCCCGCTCGTGATCAGAAAATCTAGACTGGGAATCCAGTGCAACAGCGAGGGGGTCTCGATTGCGCCAATGGAGGGACCTTTCTCAGATGGGTCGTTTCACTGAAACACTCCCCACCCCCCTCACTTCTCAGGAGGACGTTCCCATGTACGACTTTGAAGAAGAGTGGTGGCCTGGCAAACATTTATCACAGGGTCACAGAAATATTATGACACAGAAAGACGCCGTTCAGCCCATTGTGTTTGCACCAGCTTTTGGAATGAGCAACTCACCTAGTTCCAGTCTCCTGTCTTCTCACCGTAACCCTACTTGTTCCTTTTCAAATAATAGCCCTGCCTCCACCCCACTCTCAGGCAGTTCAATCCAGACCCTAAGCTTGTGGAAAAGTTTTTCCTCATGAAGTGGGAAATTTCTAATTAGTTAATAAGCTACACAACAGAATACATTTAGACACCGACAAGACTACCAGCAAAGGGTTAAATGATTCTTGAAACAAAGTTAGTAAGCCAATGAGATTAATAGTTTACACATATTTGGATGCAGTAAGAGAATTGAACAAATAATTATGATCTTAAAACATATATATATCGATATTTAAAAATGTTTTTTAAATGTATGAATCATTGCTCATTTTAGCTGAGAGCAGGTTATCATAAGGGAAGATGGTAAAGATGAAGTGTTCAGAGCCAAAGGCCTGGAAACCCTGTACTTAGTGAAATTCTTATCAGAAAGTTTCTGATGAGGGAACACATTTTGCAAGTTTATGAATAGGGACATTCATTGTCTAGATGTAAAATAGATACGTACCTGGACACAGGATCACGTGTCTATCCAGTTTGGCAATGAGCTGGTGGGAATGTTCACTGTGACCTCTATGATGAGCGTCTATAGTTACATAGCAACAGGGAAGTGAGTTCAGCCAGATGGGAGTCAGTGTCCGGATTAGATGGACAAATGAAATACCCTTATAACGGATGGTAGAATGCAATTGGCTGAGGTGAATGTCAGAGATTATTATTGAGGTGTGTACACTGAATGTAATTGAATTTAAACTAATGTAAGGCAGGAATAATTGATAAGAAAAACTATAATTGATCTGTTTTTGATTGTAAATGTCAGATTCATCGGAGAGGTTCTGCCGCATTATTCCAGAGCTGCTTAATCCTTTTGGTGATTTCCGAGCAGCTGCTTGTTGTGATTTTGGTATTTTTTAATAAATGTTACATCTTTATACAGAGATATCTGCCTCGTGAGTTTTGTATTGTTTGTAGTTAAAGACAATACTGGCCATCTCAAATGACCCCACAACACCTCATAACACATTTTCTTCCTTTACTAATTCCTTTAAATCTGCCCCCTCTGGTTCTCGATCCTTTCATGAGTTGAAACAGCTTCTCACTGTTCACTCTGTCCAAATCCCTCATAATTCTCAATGCCTCCATCAAATCTCCCTCTAAGCCTCCTTTTCTTCCAGGAAAACAGTCAGTGCTTCTCCAATCTACCTTCATATCTCAACTGTCGCATCTCAGGAACCATTCTTGTCAACTTATTCCTCAACCATCATGAGAAAAATCAGATGCACAGTGGTTAGTACTGATGCCTCACAGCGCCAAGGACCTGGGTTCAATTCCGGTAAATGTCTGTGTGGAATTTCCACGTTCTCCCCGTGTCTGCGTGGGTTTCCTCCGGGTGCTCCGGTTTCCTCCCACAGGCCAAAGATGTGCAGGTTAGGTGGATTGGTCATGATAAATTGCCCTTTATGGCGGAATTTTCCCATCCCGCCCGTCATGGGAATCGTAGCGGACGGGGGCGGACAATGCAAAGGTCCATTGACCTCGGGTGGGAGTTTCCAGCCTTGGAGCAAGCGTGGCCGGAAATTCCTACCTGTAGTGTCCAAAGATGTGTAGGTCAGGTGGATTGACCATGGTAAATGCTTGGGGTTACGGGGATAGCGTTGAAGGGAGGGTGGGGGCGGTTCAGTTTTAAAGTTTATTTTCTTAGTGTCACAAGTAGACTTTGGTGGCACATTGGTTAGCATTGCTGCCTCACAGCACCAGGGATCCGGGTTCAATTCCTGACTTAGGTCACTGTCTGTACAGAGTTTTTATGTTCTCCCGTGTCTGCGTGGGTTTCCTCCGGGTGCTCCGGTTTCCTCCCACAGTCCGAAAGACATGCTGGTTAGGTGCATTGGCCATACTACATTCTCCCTCAGTGTACCCAAACAGGTGCCGGAGTGTGGCGACTAGGGGATTTTCGCAGTAACTTCATTGCAGTGTTAATGTAAGCCTACTTGTGAAGCTAATAAATAAACTTTAAACTTTAAAAAGTTTATGAGGTATTACAATTCTCACGCCTGAACTGAAATCAAAGGCCAATCGATTGTGTGTCCATGTGGATTTGTGACATCATAATTCTGCTGTGTGCTAATTGACGTCACAATCATCTCCCTAAACACGTGAACCTTCTTCCTTTTCACCAGGTTTAATTTTAAGCAGCACCCAACCGATCTGAGAGGTAGACCACCACCCCACACTGAAATGTTCAATGAGGTCTATGGCGAAAGTACCCAGAACCCTCTTCCCGTCTTGGCAAGGGGAGGTCATTAATTTTGTTTCAGAATGTCCTGAGATGCTCGTTTCCCATTTGTCCTTGACCCTCTGTTGGAATGTCTTTGTTCTCGAATTACCATAGTGATGGAATGCCCTGACGTCACCCGCTTAGATTCGAACTACAACCACACCTGGTGTTTTCACAACCTCGCCTAATGGAAGGGGACTCACGTGAACACAAAGGCTTGTTGTCATTCAGAAGTGCCCGCTTTAATACCGTAACCTACTAGTGGTCCATTGGATACGTTTCTGTTCACAGGGAGGGGCAGGGAGGAGGGGGGGGTGGTCTGTTAAAAAATAAATGCTCATCTCTTGGGTCTGAGAGGGCCCCCCCCATACAAGTCGTCTGCATACTCAATGGGATCTAGGCAGGTCTCCATTCTACCAAAGGCTGCAAGTCTTAAGTGTTGACGATGTTGCATGGCCAGTCAGGAGCGTTGGAGAAATGCAAGACATTGAAGAGGAGCACTTCTTTACCAACTGAAAGGATTGCGTGATGCGTAAGTGCCTCCATCTGTTTAGTCTTAGTAGTACGATTTGAACACTTGCTGATTTACGATTTGGAGCACCGTCTGGGTCGATCATCATGTGGAGTGGCCAGTGCTTCAGGGTGGGATGCAGCCAATTACAGATAGAGCTTTGGGTGGCTTAATGCAACTTCAGCCTCATAGGATAAGGGGTATTTATTAGTGTAACAAGTAGGCTTACAGAGGGGTGGCACAGTGGCACAATGGTTAGCACTGCTGCCTCACAACGCGAGGGACCTGGGTTCAATTCCTGGCTTGGATCACTGTCTGTGTGGAGTTTGCACATTCTCCCTGTGTGGGTTTCCTCCGAGCGCTCCGGTTTCCTCCCACAGTCTGAAAGATGTGCTGGTTAGGTGCATTGGCCATGCTAAATTCTCCCTCAGTGTACCCGAACAGGCGCCAGAGTGTGGCAACTAGGGGCTTTTCACAGTAACTTCATTGCAGTGCCTACTTGTGACACTAATTTAAACTTTAAACTTTACGTTAACATTGCAATGAAGTAACTGACATAGTGTCAAGGGGATTAGTAGGGTAAATACATGGGGTTACAGGAATAGGGTCTAGGTAGGCTTGTGGTTGGTGCAGACTTGATGGGCCAAATGGCTTCCTTTGCACTGTAGGGATTCTATGATTCTATGACTTCTGGTCTTGAGCCCTGCCTGCAGTTGCACGGACAGCAAGCATGGGCTCAAGATCAGCCCCGTGATCTTTTACTACTTACTGACTCAGTAAATAGTCTCACAACACCAGGTTTAAGTCCAACAAATTTATTTGGTAGCACGAGCTTTCAGAGCACTGCTCCTTCATCAGGTGGTGCCTCCACATCATACTTACTGACAGTTTAGACATTACATGTAAAGCTCACCTATCCTATCAAATGGATGAATTCCACTTCAATTCTTGGGACAAGTCAAAGAGCAATGTTCAGTGGGATCAGCAAGTCAGATGATGTTGTTGGGCTGTGAGTTTTATGCGCCACAGTTTTTTTCAGCGAATGGTATCAGGCCATACTGACGAAAATGGGATGACTGAAAGATGCGCGTCTAAAGGAGGGAAGCTTCTGGATCCCATAAAACCACCAGCTTGGCACAATTCATCATTTCCACTGGGTGTAAGGAAATGGAAAGAAAATTTGGAATCAGAGGGAAAAGAGAGAACAGAAGAGAAAGTACTGAAAGGTTCATCAGTAATACAGGCTCTGCTATTAGTGAAGTTATTACTCAAGGGAAACATAGAAAATAAAAGCAGGAATAGGCCATTCGGCCCTTTGAGCCTGCTCCACCATTCATTATGATCATGGCTGATCATCAAATTCAATATCCTGACCCCCCTTCTCCCCATATCCCTTGATCCCTTTAGCCCCAAGAGCTATATCTAATTTCATCTTGAATTCACACAACATTTTGGCCTCGACTACTTTCTGAGGTAGTGAATTCCACACATTCACCACTCTCTGGGTGAAGAAATTTCTCCTCACCTCAGTACTAAAAGGTTTACCCCTTATCCTCAAACTATGACCCCTAGTTCTGGCTTCCCCCACCACTGGGAACATTCTTTCTGAATCTACCCTGTCTAATCCTGTTAGAATTTCATAAGGTTCTATGAGATCCCCTCTCTTTTAACACCAATGAATACAATCCTAACCAATTTAATCTCTCTCACAGGAGAGCTTTTCTTGCTGTCATAACACCACTATGAAGGTAATTAATTGTTACCTACATTATTGACAGTATCATGCACATTTTAATTTATGTTATCTGGGAGAAGATTAATCATTCGTATATTATATCAAACTCTTCTGTTGTGATAGCTCAATTTAAGATTTAAATCAATGGAGATTATTAATTCCATCTGTGGTTGATGGTAAAGTGACGGTGCTTTCAAAGAACAAAGAATAAAGTACAAAGAAAATTACAGCACAGGAACAGGCCCTTCAGCCCTCCAAGCCTGCACCGACCATGCTGCCCGACTGAACTAAAACCCCCGACCCTCCCGGGGACCATATCCCTCCATACCCATCCTATTCATGTATTTGTCCAGACACCTCATAAAACTCACTATGTATCTGCTTCCACTACCTCCCCCGGCAGCGAGTTCCAGGCACCCACCACCATCTGTGTAAAAAACTTGCCTCGTACATCTCCTTTAAACCTTGCCCCTCGCACCTTAAACCCATGCCCCCTAGTAATTGACTCTTCCACCCTGGAAAAAAGCTTCTGACTTTCCACTCTGTCCATGCCCCTCATAACCTTGTAGACTTCTATCAGGTCGCCCCTCAACCTCCGTCGTTCCAGTGAGAACAAACCAATTTTCTCCAACCTCTCCTCATAGCTAATGCCCTCCATACCAGGCAACATTCTGGTAAATCTTTTCTGTACCCTCTCCAAAGTCTCCACATCTTTCTGGTAGTGTGGCGACCAGAATTTAACACTATATTCCAAGTGCGGCCTAACTAAGGTTCTATCAAACTGCAACATGACTTGCCAATTTTAAAACCCAATGCCCCGGCCGATGAAGGCAAGCATGCCGTATGCCTCCTTGACTACCTTCTCCACCTGCGTTGCCATTTTCAGTGACCTGTGTACCTGTACACCTTGATCCCTCTGCCTATCAATACCCTTAAGGGTTCTGCCATTTACTGTATGTTTTCCTTTCTGTATTAGACATGCCAAAATGCATTACCTCACATTTGTCCGGATTAAACTCCATCTGCCATCTCTCTGCCCAAACCACCAACCGATCTATATCCTGCTGTATCCTCTGACGGTCCTCATCGCTATCCGCAAATCCACCAACCTTTGTGTCATTCGCAAACTTACTAATCAAACTAATCCTCCAAATCATTTATATATATTACAAACAGAAAAGGTCCCAGCATTGATCCCTGAGGAACGCCATTTGTCACAACCCTCCATTCAGAAATGCACCCTTCCACTGCTACCCTCTGTCTTCTATAACCGAGCCAGTTCCGCATCCACCTTGCCAGCTCACCTCTGATCCCATGCGACTTTATGTAATAATAATGCTCTGGTTTGTGTAGAATTTTAAGAAAGATTCTGGTGGGAGCTCCCTGTCTCGGTACACTGCCGAAGATGATGCTGTGTCACCCAGACCAGGAATCTCTTAAGATATAGGAGCAGAATTAGGCCATTCGGCCCATCGATCCGCTATTCCACAATGGCTGGTCTGCTCCTCATCCTCATTTTCCTGCCTTCTCTCCAGAACCCTTCAACCCATTACCAATTAAAAATCTGTCTAACTCCTCCTTAAGTTTACTCACTGTCCCAGCATCCACTGCACTTTGGGGTAGCAAATTCCACAGATTCACAACCCTTTGGGAGAAGTAGTTTCTCCTCAACTCTGTTTTAAATTTGCTACCCCTTATCCGAAAACTGTGACCTCTCGTCCTAGAATGCCCTACAAGAGGAAGCATCCGCTCCACGTCTAATTTATCCATACCTTTTATCATCTTGTATACCTCAATTTGATCTTCCTTCATTCTTCTAAACTCCAGAGAGTGTCGGCCTAAACTGTTCAATCTCTCTCCATACGACAGACCCCTCACCTTTGGAATCAATCCAGCGAACAATTCAATCTCGGGCATGTAGACCTAGCTGATCTCACCATCCAAACCCCCATCAACATCCTGGGCTTAAGTTTTTTTTAAGTTTATTTATTAGTGTCACAAGTAGGCTTACATTAACACTGTAATGAAGTTACTGTGAAAATCCCCTAGTCGCCGCACTCCATCACCTGTTCGGGTCACTGAGGAAGAATTTAGCTTGGTCAATGCATCTAAGCCACACATCTTTCGGACTGTGGGAGGAAACCGGAGCACCTGGAGGAAACCCACGCAGACATGGGGAGAACGTGCAAACTCCACACAGACAGTGACCCAAGCTGGGAATATGAACCCGGGTCCCTGACGCTGTGAGGCAGCAGTGCTAACCACTGTGCCATGTGCTGCTCCTATGTAAGCCTACTTGTGACCACTCCATTACCATTGACCAGAAACAGTGCTGGGCAAACCACATTGATACCATAACTT